>NW_007377709.1:236004-254743 GCF_000475195.1 Diaphorina citri
CCTATACTAGCCCCCCCCGCCACCCCCCTCCCCTCCTTCACACTTTTTACGCAAACACCTGCGTGACATGGGGGCATTTTTAAATTAAAGATGAGCTCCCCCCCCTCCTGTCTACTGGGGGGGCTATAGGGATATCATCATGGTACCCCCCACCCCCATACCTTTTTTCTGAAATATTTGTGTGCTGGATTGATAGATAGAGTTTCGAGCTTTTAGATTGGTTCGTGCTTTCATTTGGATTGGACATACAGGATGGGCGAGATAGTAATAGATGACGGATTAGATTTACAGGGTGGATTAGGACGTCATGTAGAGAGACAAGAGATTACCTCATTATCGAACTGATTTATTGTTGGCAACTAAATCGTGATACCTACCTATTGACAAAAATGTAAGCATTGCAAAGTTTTGACTTGGAGGGGCCTTGAGAAACTTCTTTTTTGTAATAGGTCCAATCCAGCCAATATGACTTTAGCAGTTGAAAAAAAAAAAAATCTCTCCTAGTTGAAATGATATATGAACATGAACTTCTTTAATGGTCGGCACTCTACATAGACTATGACCCTACTAGGGGAAATGCTTGGTTGTTTAAAACTGAACAAAGTGTATCATTAAATTTGGAATACCTTGTAGGTAAATACTTTGTGTTGCAGTTCCAAAGACGTTGGTTTTGGCGTCACCCTGTACTTCCATTGTTTGATTAATTCAATTTGAAAAAGTCCATTCTGTATTCGCAGGAGCCTTTTTAATCATTATTTTAAAGCCAGGCTCACAATAGGGACTGCATACTGGGAGGGAGGGAGGGTTTGAATTTCATTATCTCAAAATGCCTTTGCCCGTTATAAATTGAAATTTGATTTTCTTTCTATACATTTTTTTAATCAATCAAAAAGAATATTGTTGTTGTAAAAAGGCAATTCATCGTGTGATACCAGCCTGTGCTCTGGAACCTAACAGATAAGAGGCAATGAAGTGTCCATTAATCAAATGATGATACATACTAAGAATAAATTTGTATATTCCTATATCTAACGTAGATGGGGTACATAGATTGAAAATAACGTCACGGGACAATACCCGGAAGTTGTTTTAGAATAAATATAAATTAGTACCTATATACATAGATGAGGGAACAATTAACTACCATTTAGGTAGGTAAGCAGGTAGGCACCAAAAAATATTATTATTTTTATCCCCTGTTCTAGACTACTATTACTATATGATCTGCTGTTACTATAGGTATTTAGAAATACCATTACCTCTGTTACGGGTTCCTATTACCTTTGTTGCGGGCATGTTGTTTATTTTCAGCTTCGCTCTGGTAGGTATAGCTGCCTACATGTTACCTCAATGCCTATATTCTGCATTTCCCATGGGGTATATATTTCACATTCACTTTTTCTTTAGTTTCCACATTTCCCCCCCCCCATTATTTCCGAGAGGATGAAATTTTGTTGAAAAAATTGCTTCTTTCTCTCCTATATCTCTCCGAAACCTGCCTGATGTATGAATGACCTATGTTATTTACCTAGGTAAATAGATTAGGTATTAAATATTAAACGTACCTACAGACCTAGAATTTGTGGTACACACAGGGGTACCTGACTTTAACCCCTAAATCTATTTCTCAGCCGATCCCCAAATTTACATTACGGCATTATCAGTAGGTGTAAGACAAGTGGTATTCCAGTGGATCAACCGTGTATCATAAATTCATAATGATAACAGTGAACTAGACCCATCCACTAATATTTTATGTTGTATTGCACATTGGATAACCAAAATACTACACGGCACTCATACAAATGTAATTTTGAAAAATTCAATCTACCTACCTACAGTACCTACCTTACCTCTATTTCATTGGGGAGGAAATAAAAGTATTACGAGTATTTTAATTCTATACCTACCTACCTGTTCACGATAGCATATGAGAAGGCTTTCTAATAAAATTCAATTCATTGGTAGGTACGTACGTACGTACGTACCAGGTATTATGTACAAACCTAATACAAACCCATTCTGATGTAAATCATACCTACATGGTACTTCCTTGTCACTTCGTGGAGCAAAATTAATTTATTTCCTATTTTCAATGAGTGGATATGATATTAAATTTAGAGTTGAAATGTGGGCGTAAAATCAATTTTTTGCCATAGGTAACTTTTTTCCTGTCTCAAGCTTACTTTTTTTTAAGAATGATATACTCAAATTTAGGTTTTTAGAGTGTAACATCTGCGCCACAAAGGGATATAATTATGGTAGTGGTACAACTTTTGAGTTAGATAATAGAAATATGTACATACAATGAATAAACATAAAATGGGTATATGTATAGGGTATAGGGCTACGTGTTGGGACCAATGACGCCCTATGCGTATCAAACGTTTGACACTTATTTCACTGACCTATCCTTGGCCGAGGAGAATTATTTCAAACATTTTGACGAACGGAATGTTTGACAAATGTTTGACCTCCGACATTGTTGAGACATTCTTCGCACAGGGGAGAATTTCGGAGACTGGTAGATATGTTACAGGCCATGTTGATTTTCAGTCATGGGCAAACACTCAGGCAATGTTGAAAAACTAGAATCAGCTAATCAGCTTTACTCAAGCCGAATGAACTGCATATGCCTTATTGCCTGGCGTTGTTTAGACTATGCTGCACAATCAAGAAAGAAGTAGAACCCAATACAAACTTGCTTCAGAATGACTCAGAGTCAATGCTTGAAAAATCAACCTGGCCTGTAACATAGAGTAGTGATAGAGGGTCTCCATAGAACAGGATAAAGGGAGTTGCTAGATTTGAATGGAAAATATTTTGGCACCCCCCCCCCCATCACTATCTTGTCTTGTATTTTAATTAAAAACAAGCTTTTTGGATTTTGGGGGGGGGGAACAAGGGGAGGGGCAAACTGCAAAGTTTTCGACAATATGCATGAGCAAGGGAGGTGGGAAAATGTGTTTTGAACTTTTGAAGAAACTTAGGTTTTTTTTATAATATTTATATTTTGGGTGGACTGAAAAACCCTCCCAAAGCTCCCACTAGTGTTTTTTCCTCCAAACTGGAAGATCAATCAAATACCTCCTACAGACTCATTTTACGAGGTTCTATAATTTTATTATGAACTAATGGTTGACCCGTCCTTTGTACGGGACCACCACACACACGCACACCACCCACCACACCCACACCCACCCACAAACCCATCACACACACGTGTAAAAGTCACCCCAGTCATATATCAAGGAACGACCACAATTCTTCCCATTGGAAGGGAAAGATAAAAATAAAGGAGGTAAAAAAATACCTGGAGTGAACATCACACGATTTTCTATTACAGTTTGGAATTACAAAATGTTTCAGTTACATTGGCCCCTTTGGAGCATATACTTCAAGAAACGAGGAATATTAAATACAAATTGTCATCGCCCTACGACTAAAACTCTACTTGAGATGTTTTGTGTAACAGACAGACATTCATCATACGCAAATATCTTTTTTTTTTTTTTTTTTTTTTTTTTTTTAAAAAAATAATTAAATTTTTTTTTTAAAAAAAAAAAAAAAAAAAAAAAAAAAAAGAAGCAATTTCCCTTTTTCCACTTTCTTATTTTAACTTTAATAAAATAAAATGTCCTGTCTATTTTTGTTGGGATGTACCCCCATTCATATAGAATACATACCAAAAATATGTATTCTGTGCTAAATGGGGGCAATTCCGTTTGTCTACAAATGAGGTAAAAATTAGCAAATGTACCATTTGCTATTTTCCCCCCTTTTTATTCAACTTTTTGGAAATACCTATTTCAACACCTTCCCATTACACATTGTACCTTATCATCCTATTGCTCAATCACTTCAATCAGTAGATTGGTTGGTAGCTCTCCATGATGTTCTGTCTGAAGGTTTCCTCTTCATCTCCGCGTATGACTTGCATCCAGAGTATTTCACCACTTGACTGATGTAGCTTAACCGGGGCCTTCCTCTTCCTTGATCTCCTTGCCTTCTGCCTTCTATGATCGATACCATAAAATCATTATGTCGATATAGGTAGATAACCAATCTACTTGTGTCTAAAGGTTCTACATTGTACCTAAAGATTCCCTATTCATAATGTACCTAACCTAATAGAAAGTAAAGAGAAAAAATCAGACTGAATCAAAAGATTCCAGATTTATCTCTCCCTCCCCCTACCTCTCTCTCTCTCTCTCTCCCTCCCCCTACCTCTCTCTTTTCAATGAGTGGATATGATATTAAATTTAGAGTTGAAATGGGCGTAAAATCAATTTTTTGCCATAGATAACTTTTTTCCTGTCTCAAGCTTACTTTTTTTTTAGAATGATATACCTACTAAAATTTAGGTTTTTAGAGTGTAACATATGCGCCACAAAGGGATATAATTATGGTAGTGGTACAACTTTTGAGTTAGATAATAGAAATATGTACATACAATGAATAAACATAAAATTAATAGTAGGTACGTAGCTAAGAGCAGTAAAGATTGTAATTCAGTAGATCTATTGGGTGCTATCTCAAAAGTTAAGGTAATGTAGGTACCCACCTACATAGTTACATATAGAAGCCCAGACTCAAACACACAAACATTGGGGGGACATGAAATAGATAGGTATGTACCTACGTACCTACATGTAGGTATGTATCAGTCAAGTCAGCAAATAAAAGGTAAAAAAAAAAACTCGAACAATAAGACACAATAAAACGAGCGATAAATTTTATTCCGACCTCTACACACGTCCTTATTGCTTTTCATCCAATATATAGAAGCCCAGACTCAAACACACAAACATTGGGGGGACATGAAATAGATAGGTATGTACCTACGTACCTATATGTATGTATCAGTCAAGTCAGCAAATAAAAGGTAAAAAAAAAACTCGAACAATAAGACACAATAAAACGAGCGATAAATTTTATTCCGACCTCTACACACGTCCTTATTGCTTTTCATCCAAAGCAAAAGAAAAAAAATCAACAATGAATAGGTACCTATAAAAAATTGTCAGGCACTAAAGAAAGAGAGAAACCCAGAGAAAAAAAAATTGACTTTTTCTGTCCTGTAAAGGGTATGTCCATCTCTTTCTCTCTCTCTCTCTCTACATCTGTTTTTCTCTGTTGTCTGAACCATCTTTCTTTCTATACCCATATTTTGCCCGAGTCTATTTCTACCTGTCTCTCTCTCTCTCTCTCTCTCTCTCTAGATTTCTCTTTTTCTTCACTTTCTCCATTTTTTTATCATTTGAAAGTGAAGAAGAATGGAGGAGACATTTCTCTCTCTCTCTCTCTCTCTCTCTCTCTCTCTCTCTCTTTATAGGTAGGTACTATGTATATGTATAGAATGTAAATAAAGGAAGGACGGACTGAGGTAGACTCAAATGAAAAGTAAATAATTATTACAAGTAGAAAACTGTAAGTAGTTTTTTGTTTCCTGCTGTATGTCAACATACAGACATAGGGTATAGGAAGAGAGAGAGAGAGAGAGAGATGGGATGAGGATGAATGAGTGTCCTAGATCTACACAGTTTACCTTCTTTTCAATAGAACTCATATTCCGTCAGAAAAAACAAAAGTTTCCCTAAGCTTTTTCTGACTAGCTGATCAGTATTTTTTCCCCACAACCAATACCTAAGCGTAAGACTTGTGTATTGGAAAAATGAATAGGTATTCATTAGATTCTAGGAATTTCTAGTTCAATCTTTTGTTGAAATTCATACTAGCGAAAAGCTCGTTTATGTTAACTAGAGCTTTTTTTGGAAGTGAATTGAAAAGAGTGGAACAAAATTTTCTACATACCTAGTTCAGTATTTATTCAACATCATTTTGCTCTCTACTCTTTAGTCTGCTTCCCAGAATCAGACTTGCTGCCTTGTAGCTTGTAGCTACTTTGCTCATCTTATTCTTTTCCTTCTACTAATCTACTTCTTCCTCTTCTGGGAATCTAATAAAATAATAGATAAAATATTATCACAGGATTTTATTCTATTTAAATTCGTTTCTGTACATTTTGTCTCCTGTCAACCAATATCATCGGTATTTGTATTTCATTGTCCCAAAATAAATTTAAACGAGAGGTAATTTTGAATGTGAATTCCTATATCCACTACCCACTCAGAAACATACACCCACTACATCAAAAAATCAAATGCCTACCAAACACGTGAACATGATGTCCAGTGAAATATCGTTCTACCATGTCCACTAAATGGAAACACATGTCAACTCTCTCCCACTAGTGTCTGAATTAGCATTAACATTCCTGTCACGCTACACACGTCATGAAGTACCATACACCACCTGGCTTACAGGAGGGGTTGGGTGGTAGAGTTTGTGAAAATTCGAAACAATAAACCACAACCTATACTAGCCACCCCCGCCACCCCCCTCCCCTCCTTCACACTTTTTACGCAAACACCTGCGTGACATGGGGGCATTTTTAAATTAAAGATGAGCTCAGATACATACACAGAAGTATCTCTCCTCCTCTGTCTTCTTCTTCTTTTTCTTTTTCTTCTCCTCGTCGGCGTTGGTCCTTCTTTCTGAAGATGTTCTTCTCTCCGTTCTTCCTTGTTGAGTTTTCGTCAAATTAAAATGATGTCTTTGCAAAGTTTTCAAGTCAGTTTAGTCTCTTCTATTGTCCGGAGTTTCAGTAATTCGTTGTCGTTCTTTAGATTCAAGTATTTGTTCACTCGTGCTTGAAGCATTTTGTTTTGTTGCTGGGATTCTCTTTAGAAGGAAACTTATGAGAGAAATAGCATGAAATAAACTCCACAAGAAAAACTAGTTGCTTGTGGAATAAATGGAGAACATAAAGCATTATTCTGTCTATTGTCACACTCATAACATCTTGTAATCTTTCTTGGAATCATGAATTATTTAGGGATAGTTGGAATTTGTTACGATAATCAGATTCTTGTTCTTTTCACCCTTGTATTAATTTGTTGAGAAACGTGTTTGACACTTAGAACCACAGAAAGTTCACTAAAAGTCGCTAACTCTATTCTAGCGGAATCACGAGGAAAGAATGGAAAAGAGATGTGGAGAAAGAGAGAGAGAGAGTGAGAGAGAGATGAGAGATTGGTGAGCAGTTTGCGATGGTGTTCCAACACCTAGTACCTAACAGTAATCCTCAAACCAAAACTGAAAGCTAATACATATATCTTATCTTATACTCGTATTATAAGAACAAGATCCATTCACATTTCATAGTTCACACACTGATCGCTCTATCTCGAGAACCACAACACCTAGAAAGCTGAAATTTGGTAGGAATATTCCCTTTATGGTCTAGGTGTGCAATAAGAAAGGATTTTGCGAAAATCTAAATCGGAATTCAGCTAGTGTATTATAAAGCTAAAGCTACATATATTGGGGGCACGGTTGGTCCAGTGGTAACGCGCTTGCTTGCCATGCAGACGGTCCCGGGTTCGAATCCCACCATCGACAAAAATTTGTACTCGTTTTTCGATTGCAAATATTTCAACGGGTTACTTTCTGGTTCTCGTGTTGACCCAGCACCTAGTAAATGGGAAGTATTGTGTCTCTTCTCGCCCATCTGATGAGAGGCATACTACGGGATGGGCATGCTACGACACAGAAATGGGAAGTATTGTGTCTCTTCTCGCCCATCTGATGAGAGATGAGAGGCATACAGACTACGGGATGGGCATGCTACGACACAGACCACTTACGTCTAATGTAGCAGTTGTTCCATTGCTACAAAATAAAAAAAAAACAACGGCGGTGGATTACTCATCTTTTTTTAAAAAAATGTACCTACATACATAAAGTCGATAAAATCCGAAATACCTATGTACATGCCTACCAACTATCAGAAGTAGGAAGTAGGTGTGCTTGTCAAGTTGTCAGAAAAATATCACCCCGTGGTCGATACACATCGGTACACGAATACCGAAATTTCTACCAATAACTTGGATTCAAATTGAGGTGATACAAAATAATTGTAACGAGCTGTGGTCTCCTGTTAGCCTTATGGAGCAACAGAGTTGAGTTTAAACTCTGAAGTTACTTCGTTCGTTCCATTAGGGCCGCGTCGTATAGGTAATAACTCTCTTGAATGTTGCCCTCAACGTATAGGAAGGTACTATAGCTATAGACTCTATAGAGGATGAGCAAATGGTCCATGTGAAAGGGATGGGAACATAATTTCAATTTTCTCCGGTCTGTTGGAAAAATTGCGGTCCCAAAGGCATGGAGGTCACATTACACCCCCCCCCCCCCCCCCCCCCCCCCCCCTATACCTCCTGTCCACCTCCATCTTACTTTGCCTGGGTAGAGCTAAGCTATGTATGTGGGTATATGTATAGGGTATAGGGCTACGTGTTGGGACCAATGACGCCCTATGCGTATCAAACGTTTGACACTTATTTCACTGACCTATCCTTGGCCGAGGAGAATTATTTCAAACATTTTGACGAACAGAATGTTTGACAAATAACCTCCGACATTGTTGAGACATTCTTCGCACAGGGGAGAATTTCGGAGACTGGTAGATATGTTACAGGCCATGTTGATTTTCAGTCATGGGCAAACACTCAGGCAATGTTGAAAAACTAGAATCAGCTAATCAGCTTTACTCAAGCCGAATGAACTGCATATGCCTTATTGCCTGGCGTTGTTTAGACTATGCTGCACAATCAAGAAAGAAGTAGAACCCAATACAAACTTGCTTCAGAATGACTCAGAGTCAATGCTTGAAAAATCAACCTGGCCTGTAACATAGAGTAGTGATAGAGGGTCTCCATAGAACAGGATAAAGGGAGTTGCTAGATTTGAATGGAAAATATTTTGGCACCCCCCCCCCCATCACTATCTTGTCTTGTATTTTAATTAAAAACAAGCTTTTTGGATTTTGGGGGGGGGGAACAAGGGGAGGGGCAAACTGCAAAGTTTTCGACAATATGCATGAGCAAGGGAGGTGGGAAAATGTGTTTTGAACTTTTGAAGAAACTTAGGTTTTTTTTATAATATTTATATTTTGGGTGGACTGAAAAACCCTCCCAAAGCTCCCACTAGTGTTTTTTCCTCCAAACTGGAAGATCAATCAAATACCTCCTACAGACTCATTTTACGAGGTTCTATAATTTTATTATGAACTAATGGTTGACCCGTCCTTTGTACGGGACCACCACACACACGCACACCACCCACCACACCCACACCCACCCACAAACCCATCACACACACACCACACACACATCACACCACACACCCATCGCACACACACACACACACCCAATACATCACACACACACACACACATCCATCACACACACACACACAACCATCACACCACAGTAACCACACACACACCCATCACACCACACCACACACACCCATCACACCACACACACACACACACACACACACGGTCGCGCTACGCACTCCCTGACATGTCCCAGCACAGTGCAGCATAATAGGCATAACTTTGAACCGCCGCCATTTTGAATCAGGATGGAATGTGACAATTTTAAGTAGCCTATGTCACCCGGAGTACTTTTCTCTTTTCTTAACATTCACAAAAAAATTCATCAAAATCGGTCGAGCCGTTTTTGCATGAAAAGAGGACAACCAAAGGTCTATTTAGCGTGACAGACAGACATACACACAGCCAGACAGAAATTTTTCCAATGTGATTTTTGGAATCGGGGATGCATAAGGAGAATAACCCAAAATTTCACGATTCTAAGAATGTACAGACAAATCTACAATTTTATTTATATATGTAGATAGATAACCTATGTAAGATTGTGATTGGATTGGACAACAAAGAGAACCAATGGCATACCTAGTACGTAGGATTGCTTAGCATTATCAATATTTTTAACTAAATAAATAGTTTGCATTTACTTCGTACACAAAAACCCATTTTGAGGTTTAGGTTTAGGGGCAAACAGTCTTAATCTTATACAAACCTCCCAATCTTGCCAACTATCGACATTGGCGGCAATAAAGTCTCGTTCATGTTTTTATAATTCAAGAAAATCCTGATGAGGAAAGTTTCTCTGAGGAGAGCTCCATTTCCTCATGAAGTAAAGTTCAAACAAAGCCCATGTATAAATACACACATCATAAAAAATAATTATGTAAATACCTACCGTACCATTACGCCCTACTCTGCCTAATAGGAGAGAGGAATTAAATTAGCACATATTATGTATTTTAGCATACTACCGGAGCGTGGAATAAAATTAGGAAACTTCACATTTCATACTTACTTAACCTCAATGAAAATCTTGTACCTGTCTTCCATATCCCTACGTTAAACCCGACCCTTGTAAATGCAAACATTAATTCGTTTAATTTCTGAGAATTGTTTTGGGTAACTCATATCTACACGGAAGTGTTATGCTTGGAAGAAGAAGAAGAAGCAAAGTGTACACTTTACCTCAATGAAAATCTTGTACCTGTCTTCCATATCCCTACGTTAAACCCGACCCTTGTAAATGCAAACTTTAATTCGTTTAATTTCTGAGAATTGTTTTGGGTAACTCATATCTACACGGAAGTGTTATGCTTGGAAGAAGAAGAAGAAGCAAAGTGACGAGGAGAAGAAGATGGAGCAAAGTGAAGAGGAGGAGGAGAAGAAGAAGAAGAAGAAGGAGGAGGAAATAAAGAATCAGTAGAAGAAAGGAGAGGTAGCCACTAGGCGAGGGTATTAGGCCTTTCTCAACCACAGTTAAAAGTTCGGACAGTTCAAAAATTATTTTATAGTATATAAAAAAATCTTAGTAGTTAGAAGGGTTACCTCTCAAATAAACGGGGAAAAAAGCAAAAGAAAGGATGGCTAACTTTTTACTAGATGAGGAGTTCTTATGAAAGGATGTTAAGTTTGTACTAAGTTATGTTTCAAACTCAAAAGTCTTTGGTCAACTAGAATGGCTTCAGATAGAAGACTAAACTTGTAATCCAATGACCGAAGGCACACTTTGAGATTTTACTCCAATTAGATTGAACAACAATCTGAATAAGTCAATGTTAATCCATCGTTTAAAATTGACAGCTTGCCTAATCCAATGAGGGATTAAACTGAAAATGTTATGGCCGCGGGTATGATTATGATGGAATTTATTTCCAACCAAAGTCTATTATACTGCTACCACTGCTCTGGTAGACAAGAACATAGGGAATGATGTATTTTAGAATTTGTTCATTTTTAATAGCTAACCTGTTACGTAAACATAAGTCATATGGAACAAGCTACACGTAACGTGACGGAACGTATCCGTGACGGATAAGTGTGTGTGTGAGCCTCAAGGGTTTTCTCTTTCGTTACGATATGACGGTAGAAGTTAAAAGGGATGACGGGATTTCATAGGAATGATGACAGGGACTATCACCGGTATCACATAAGATTTGTGGTTTTCAAGCCAATTGTCTATCGCTACGGTATACGCGGGATTTACTAAACATTTTGACAGCCCTCGTAGAAACTTAACCCATCCTTTGGGATACACCTAACATCTAAGCCTCTGGGTGGGCTTTTTGTCTGCAAATCCTTTAGTGACTCTTATCTAGTCAACATTTGAACATTTAGTGTGTGTGTGAGAGAGAGAGAGAGAGAGACTCCATTGAGTGTGAAGTCGTGGATTTTCAAAATATTTCTTGGGTGAAAATGGAATTATTGTTCTTGGAAAAATGTCACATTTATTTTCCTTTCTATGTTAATAATACATAATGATTTATTTATGTAGATATTTTTTTCCAAACACAATTTAGCAACACGGTGCATTTTGAACTGGTGTATTTAGGTACCCTCCTTTTAATGACATAAAGCATTTTATTTTATTTTGTGGAATTAAGGATAGGTACTTGAAAATTGCTGGTGACTTTTTAGCCCGTCCTTCCTCTATTATTACGATAGTAATAAAAAAAAGGTATAGTGGACGGGCTATTTTATTTGCTTCGGTGTCTGTCTGTTCTAATTTAAGACCGGTTTTAGCGTCACCTATTTAGCGGTTTTAGCTACACCGAGCAAGGCCAATAAATGGATGGGTGACTTAAACATTATATTGGGAATAAAGGGAGAACGGGCTCTAGTCTTAATTTTAAATCATTACATGAAAGTAAAATCAAAAAATCAAATCAAGAATAATAATAAACTGAATATTAAACAAATTAGGCATATGTAGGTACTGATTTTCTCTAATCACTACGGGCTAAAAAATTCCCGGAGGGACGGACCCTGCTTGTTTAATTAACCTACATAGGTACTGATTTTCTGTAATCACGATCGAATAAGCTACGGGCTGAAAAATTCCCGGAGGGACGGGCCCAGCTTGTTATCTAGGTAAATGATATTTTCCTGAATGCCTACTTGTTCCTACCATCCAATCAAAACCTGACCATCAGATCAAATTCTATATCTCTATAACATTTGGGTGGACCACTGTTCTTAATGAAAATCAGACCAACATAGTATAAATGTTTTCTTTATGTAAATATATTCTATGTAGGTACAATGTACCCGTAAACTCATATTCATACTACTTATTATTTAACATACATTATATAGGTATACTTATTATTTGTTTTAGTTTTTTACTATAGTTCCATCATTGTATTGGTATATTCTTGCTGTTGTTTTGCTTCATGTCCCTTGCACAGGTGCGTGAAGTTAGCACCACAACTTTTGCTGCGAATTTGTACCAAAGCCCATCATTTAGTACCCATTTTGTTCCATCAAACACACCATGCCTACCATGTAAGGAACACAGACAGAATATACTTTACATAGGTAGTAGGTATGTAGTATGTATTGTGCAAAGAACATTACGTACGGCAAAACTATAGGGAACAAGAAGTAAATAAAGAGAAAAGAAAGCTAGGGGATATATCTTGCACAGTAAGGAAAACAGTGAATGTTTGTGAAAAGTATAGGATAAGGAAAAAAGACGAGAAAGTAGAAGAATGAGGGATAAGAAGAAGAGAGAGAAAGAAGAAGAAGGATAAAGAGAAAAGAAAGAATAATGGATTGAAAAGCTCCCTCAGATTGACAGAACTATGTCGTCATGTTGTAGAAGAAACGAATCAGAAAGTAAATAAAAAAAAAAAACCTTCTGTCACTATTACACAACTTTCTATTACCTATACAATGTAACGAATTATTTTATGAAAAATATTTTTTCTCATTTTATTATTATTACCTATTATTTTAATACCTAATAAGTTTTCTCAATTTTTTCTATCAATAGGTGTGTAATAATAAACTGGAGAAATCTGAAATTTTATACATCTCCTTTTGTAAAAGTTGTCAATCTGTCGGTGATCCTAGATAAAAAGCTGGTTTCCTGCTAAACGCAATATGTAAAGGGTTTATTAAATAGTCAAATAGATACCACAACACAAAACATCTAAATGCCAAGTCATCAGCATTGGGAAATATTGTGCTATGAAATCAGCTATAAGGTGGAGCTAGCTAGCATTGAAACAAAGTTTACCATGATTTATTACAGCTAATACCTCTACAACTTCATCAGACTGTTGAAAAATATGCAAGTTCTTTCTTTGTTTCTAGCTCTTTTCGTAGATAAGAAAGTAGACGAATAATATCTTTTCGAATACATTAGGGGAAAAAGCGAACGCGAGTACGTACGTATGTATGAGGTTGGAAAATTGTTCTACGGTGCATTATTGTATGTAGGTTGGGTTTTGGCATGATAAATCTGCCCAGACATTTCCTATACTTAATGCATTGTGACATATTGTCGCTCCTACAAGGTGTTGCTGTTGATATGGCGACGGTGTACCACTTGTTTCCTCGGGTTTCAATAACCAAATCTTTAGATTCACCATGACAAAAAGAAAGTAATTCATCAATGTTAGCAGGACTATCTTCTGTCAGTCTCATAATTATTTGCAATATCTCCAGTAAAGGCTCTCTGTCGTCATCCTAAGCGGTATTGCTGCCAGTACTCGTACTTTCATTGCAGCGTTAAGATTTAGGAGATACATATCTCTATTATTCTACTGTTCTGTTAAGAAAAAAAGAAAAGAAAAATAGCTCATCCTGAGTGGGAATTTAGCTGACTAAGTTCTGTCACGGAAATATACTGATTAGATGATTAGTGTAACACTCTGTTTGTCATATTTACATCCTGTGCACATCAACCATGAGGTTTTTTTATTTTTATTTTTATTTTTTTTTTTAACTAGATTGCCACTTTCAGATACATCCTGTAGCTACACGTGTTCCCTCGGATTTTTTATTTTAGTTTTTATTTCCATAATATTCAAGTGAGAAATTTGCATTTGGAGAAGATTTTGCATTTGTTTCCATTGGAAAATCGACAGAATGAAATTCAAATCCGCGAATAAATAAATTATTATGCGACTTGACTATGCATTATTTTCTCCCTTTTACTATGTTGCATCTGAAATTTCACTCTGATTTAGAGAACATACTTACCTAAGATAAACTTCAAGAGGGTATTATAGACGGATAAAATGTTGAGTAAGTATTACAATATAGGAGTATCTGCAAATCTGCATACATATTACATATTTATTGTTTCCGATAGTTTTGTATCAAGGTCTAGTAGAGCTACCTAGTTGAAGTTATCATGACTGAGCTGCTTTTCACTGACTTTTCTCCTAGCTTAGAGGATTCCCATATGAATTTCATGTTTATTTACTCGTATATATATTTATGTACAATTGTACATGTGAAATCTGCTGGGATATGTAAAATGTGCCTACCTGGTATGAATAAAGGTTGGGGGAAGACGAAAAACAAAGCCTTCAGTTATAGTCAATACGCGATACTCTCGAGGCTCAATTGACAAAAATAATCACCTGCGCTGCGTTAGCACACGTTTCATAGTGCTGTTTATGCATCAGCCTATTGTTTCAGTCTGACTGACAGTTTTTCCTCACGGATAAATCGTTTAATGTGTACCCAGCTTTACTTACTTTATTTTCCGAGTGTGTTTCTGTCACCAAAAACAACAACTTTTCATCTTCCTGTATTTGTCTCTATTGGTATTTACTCACCGCCTTATGAGCATCAATTACTAACCTATCCATTATCTCTTCTCATTCCAGATATCGTGGGTTCGACACCGGGACATTCACTTACTCACCGTCAGTGGTTACACCTACACCAGTGATCAGAGGTTCTCCTGTATTCACAAGCCACAGAATGAAGACTGGACATTGCAGATCAAATATCCACAGAAACGAGACTCTGGTATTTACGAATGTCAAGTGAGCACAACGCCACCTATCGGAATTTCCATGTACTTGTCCGTTGTAGGTAAGTTCCATCATGATTATCCTAAACTTAATACAGTAGGTAATACATTCTAAACCTTACCCTCAGCAAGAAAAGTACTGACATGTTGTTTATTTTTGCGCCTAGAATGTAGGAAAGCCTACTTTCGGATTTTCTGTAGGAAAGCCTGCTTCCGGCTGAAGCTTTTCTGTAAAAAGTGTCCGTTTTAATACAGTAGGTAATACATTCTAAATCTTACCCTCAGCAAGAAAAGTACTGACATGTTGTTTATTCTTGCGCCTAGAATGTAGGAAAGCCTACTTTCGGATTTTCTGTAGGAAAGCCTGCTTCCGGCTGAAGCTTTTCTGTAAAAAACGTGTACCCTACTGCTCCCCGATGTACACCATTCTATCTACATGAATGTTGCTATGTTTTGTATTGTTCTGACAGTTGCATAGTTACTTCCCTCGCCTTGCTCGTTGCATTTTCGTGGATTTCCACAAAAAATTCTCTTCATATTTTCGAGTTTTCAGTGTCCGTGTACCCTACTGCTCCCCGATGTACACCATTCTATCTACATGAATGTTGCTATGTTTTGTATTGTTATGACAGTTGCATAGTTACTTCCCTCGCCTTGCTCGTTGCATTTTCGTGGATTTCCACAAAAAATTCTCTTCATATTTTCGAGTTTTCAGTGGAAATTTTGCAAAAACTTTTTCCTCTGACCGCGACAAAGGGAGGGATAGTTACAGAGACTTTGCAGGGACCAGGGGGGTTGGAGGATAGTTTGGACAAGCAGAGAATGTTCTCATGTGAAAATAATGTTGATAAGCTCTATGCTCTATAGTCTGCTAGTTGCTCTCACACACGAGGACTACACACTGGTAGAGTAAGAGGGTTAGAGCATGCAGGATTGCAGGGTATAGATGGTGCGAGGGGTGCGAGGGGTAAAAGGATAGGTTAAGAGCTTGCAGAGGGTACAGGAGTAGAGGATGTAAAGTAAGGATGTGTAAGAATTCAGTGGGACGAGCAGTATCAAATTATACCGGTGAACCTTTCAAAAGGGCATCCAATGTGTCCCATATCAAACTCCACAGATTATAAAGAAAGGTAACAAATTCGATACAGCTACAGATTTCTGTCCCTTGGGATTCGACTGATGTAAAATCAAAATGTGTCATTTGGAATGATGTATTTTAGAATTTGTTCATTTTTAATAGCTAACCTGTTACGTAAACATAAGTCATATGGAACAAGCTACACGTAACGTGACGGAACGTATCCGTGACGGATAAGTGTGTGTGTGAGCCTCAAGGGTTTTCTCTTTCGTTACGATATGACGGTAGAAGTTAAAAGGGATGACGGGATTTCATAGGAATGATGACAGGGACTATCACCGGTATCACATAAGATTTGTGGTTTTCAAGCCAATTGTCTATCGCTACGGTATACGCGGGATTTACTAAACATTTTGACAGCCCTCGTAGAAACTTAACCCATCCTTTGGGATACACCTAACATCTAAGCCTCTGGGTGGGCTTTTTGTCTGCAAATCCTTTGGTGACTCTTATCTAGTCAACATTTGAACATTTAGTGTGTGTGTGAGAGAGAGAGAGAGAGAGACTCCATTGAGTGTGAAGTCGTGGATTTTCAAAATATTTCTTGGGTGAAAATGGAATTATTGTTCTTGGAAAAATGTCACATTTATTTTCCTTTCTATGTTAATAATACATAATGATTTATTTATGTAGATATTTTTTTCCAAACACAATTTAGCAACACGGTGCATTTTGAACTGGTGTATTTAGGTACCCTCCTTTTAATGACATAAAGCATTTTATTTTATTTTGTGGAATTAAGGATAGGTACTTGAAAATTGCTGGTGACTTTTTAGCCCGTCCTTCCTCTATTATTACGATAGTAATAAAAAAAAGGTATAGTGGACGGGCTATTGTATTTGCTTCGGTGTCTGTCTGTTCTAATTTAAGACCGGTTTTAGCGTCACCTATTTAGCGGTTTTAGCTACACCGAGCAAGGCCAATAAATGGATGGGTGACTTAAACATTATATTGGGAATAAAGGGAGAACGGGCTCTAGTCTTAATTTTAAATCATTACATGAAAGTAAAATCAAAAAATCAAATCAAGAATAATAATAAACTGAATATTAAACAAATTAGGTAGGTACATACTACATAGGTACTGATTTTCTGTAATCACGATCGAATAAGCTACGGGCTGAAAAATTCCCGGAGGGACGGGCCCAGCTTGTTATCTAGGTAAATGATATTTTCCTGAATGCCTACTTGTTCCTACCATCCAATCAAAACCTGACCATCAGATCAAATTCTATATCTCTATAACATTTGGGTGGACCACTGTTCTTAATGAAAATCAGACCAACATAGTATAAATGTTTTCTTTATGTAAATATATTCTATGTAGGTACAATGTACCCGTAAACTCATATTCATACTACTTATTATTTAACATACATTATATACCTATTAGGTATACTTATTATTTGTTTTAGTTTTCTACTATAGTTCCATCATTGTATTGGTCTATTGGTATATTCTTGCTGTTGTTTTGCTTCATGTCCCTTGCACAGGTGCGTGAAGTTAGCACCACAACTTTTGCTGCGAATTTGTACCAAAGCCCATCATTTAGTACCCATTCTGTTCCATCAAACCCACTTTGTCCCATAATTTGTACCAGCACCATTACATCACAATTCATGTTTTTAGTTTTCCTGGTTTGAATTTCCCACTTAGAAGAATAGATACAGTAAAACGGGGTGAATAGGAACAGTGGGGTGAATAGAAACGAAACTTTAGGTTAAGGTTCGAAAATTATTTATTTTTCCAACTAAAATTCTAAGAGATGTAATGTGGGCAAAAAAAAAAAACGCTTCCAAATTATAAGACTTCAAATTTTAGCAGGAAAATTGAAGAAAAAAAAATCTTCAAACCTTAACATGAAGTTTCGTTTCTATTCACCCCGTTTTTACATACATTATACTATGGTACAAGAACATCTGTCGTAATAAGCAAAGTGTGTTGTTTCTTCCCAGGTAAACTCAATTAAGATAATTTTATTTTAATACTGGTTGTTGAAAAAAGTAGAAGATATGACAATCTAGAGAACGGATTTCATTACTCCATTTCACTCCTGAAATAGCACAGTTACCTACCTCTCAAGTAGAATTTTTAAATTTTATGACAGTAATACTATAATAGACTGTTGAGTACAAAGTACAAGGTAGGTATGTAAGCACTGGGCGAGAATAATGCCACAAGCGTTCACTACCACCCAACCCTTAAAGCTCCATAATAAATCCTCAATTAAGTGAGGAAAAAATTTCAATGCTCTGGCTGGGATTGAACCCACACCCTCCTGGTTACTAGACCTTGGCCATTACCCCACAAGCTAACTAGGCCGGCGAAAATAAAAAAGGAAAATCTACTAAAGAATTGTTTGCAAATTAGTG
>NW_007377709.1:259480-266367 GCF_000475195.1 Diaphorina citri
TGGGGACTTTTAAGCCCTGATCAGGGCCGTTAAGCCCTGTCAAACCGTTCCGGATATGAATCTATTTCAACAAAAAAGACCTTTTTCTCCAATAAAACTGAGGGTGTCAACGTAGAATCTTCTAGACGTCCCGGCGTCCCGTTCAGTTTTTCATTTTTGGGGCGTTTTGTCCCGAATTTCCGTTTTTGTTCCAGAAAAAATTCGGGACGCGTTTTTTAATTTTAAAATTAGGTACCTCTATAAATCAGAATTTTAACTTGTTTAAATTTGTCATGCTTTCATCAGTTTGCTCTTCGACTTTGCTAAACCTTTATAAACGAGAAAATGTTGTATTAAACCGCCTTAAACGAAAAAATGAGCTGGTCCCTTGGATTCTCGTTTATCCAGGTTCGACTGTATTTTGTTTATCTGTTTTTAATAATAGGTATGTTACCTATCACCTATCTTCGCGATTATGTTCGCGGATTTGGCGATTATGTTCGCGGATTTGGCGATTATGTTCGCGGATTTGCCGATTATGTTCACGGATTTCGCGATTATATTCGCGTATTTCGCGATTTTGTTCGCGGATTTGGCGATTATGTTCGCGGATTTGGCGATTATGTTCGCGGATTTGGCGATTAAGTTCGCGGATCCACCACCACCACCACCACCACCACCACCACCACCACCACCACCACCACCTCCACCACCACCACCATTTATAAATTATAAATGACTTCCCCCCGCCCTCCTACTGTCTTAATTATAACGTATTAACTTCTCATACTACCATGAACACTACGTTTGACATGCATGTTATTATTAGATTTGTGGTATGTAATTTACAATATTATACAATATAGGTACATACACCTACTGTTATTATAATACTACAGAGTTACATGCCTCAAAATGAATGGGATTGAACCCACGCCCTCCTGTTTACCAGACGAACGTCATGACCACTACATTATCGAGGAGGGTATCCATGTATCTGACCACTGCCGACGTAAGCAATAACCTCTTCCCTTCCATAGTTTCCTACTCCTCCTATAGATATGTCCAATACACCAATAGGAGGTGTATTTTATAATAGGAAATATTCAAATTGCACCCTAACGTAAAAACCATTGCTCCCCAGGGTGTCTCTACCTCCCTCCCTCTCCTTCCTTACCTCCCTCCCTTGCTTCCTTCGGAAATTTCCCTATTTCCTTTTTTCTTTATTCTATCACCTTCATTCTCTCTCCTTCTCTTTTCCTTTTCATTACCCTATTGGTATTTCTAGTTCTGACCCAGAACATGCCTCCATATTTCTAGATAGCTTTCATAAAGGTCACTTGCAGGCTTGTATCCAGGATTTTTTACAGGGGGGAGGGCCAACAGTGATGTAGCGGGAACTATGGGGGGCGGGAACTTTGGGAGTCCAGCCCACGGTAAAGGAGCAGACAAAAAACAAGAGGGCGAGGGTTGAGCCCCCTAAATACGGCCTGGTCGCTTTAGTTCTTCACTAATTCTAATTTTAGTAAGCAGTGATTTTGTCTATTGCGGCAGCATGGTTATTAATACTTGCGATATCGTGTCAGCAGGCAATGATTCATGTGTCCTAAAACTCTTTTTGTTCGGATATTGTCTGTTTCAGAACCTATAACTCAGATCATAGGTGGACCAGACATGTATATCAATAAAGGTAGCACCATGAACCTAACCTGCGTCATCAAACATAGTCCTGAGCCTCCACCTGCAATCTACTGGCTACATAACACAGAGGTAAGTCAACTGAACTTGATGCAACGTGAAAGCGAATCTTCGAGTTTCGTTAAACGGCTTGTGGTGTTACTTTCCGTTAGTATTGTAGAACTTACCTGGAAACTGGAAGCAACATATATCTTAGCTGGTACCTATACTAATTCATTCAATCTCTAGGACAGCTTGCAGGTATGAGGTAGAAATGAACACACTAGGGACACAACACTCCTGAAACTCGTGAACCCAAACCGTGCACATGCAGTGTAGAGTACTGGTTTCTTAAACTTACCTACCTGTTGCATGAAACTTCATTTTCACGTTTCATTACACCTACATAGTTTCATCAAATACCTACGATTCTACATTTTCTACCAAAAGCCGTGGGAAAAAAAAATAGAGACCAATATAGTAGGTAAGTATTCATAGTTTCATACAAGTTTGTAGTGGTAATTTAACTTTAAACTGTAACTAATTGAAGAGTTCAAGTAGGGTCAAGTGGTAATAATGCTACAAAGTTCATGTCTAAGTCTGCTAATATAGATGCTGTTTTCCCCCTATTAATTTTTAAGCCCTAAATTATAGTGAAGGGTTTTTTTTATACTTTCATGTACAAGAGGAGTCGAGAGCTTTTTTTAAAGTTTCAAATTCAAAAGCTTTCAAAATAATTCAAACCTTTTTTTACAAAATGCAACATTTGAACAATGTCAGGTTGACTCTGATATATATATATATAATTGTAAATCTGTCTAAAAGACAGGTATCAACCGAGTTTCCTCCACTTCTCACGGTCCTGCGCATCTTCTTTCATCTCCTGGTAACTTCTCCCTCTTTTCACATCACTTATTAACCCGAATCTCATTCTACCTCTTCCTCTCTTTCCCTCGATTTTTCCTTCCATTATTCTTCTCTGGAGACAATTTCTACGAAGTATGTGTCCCAACCAAGATGTTTTCCTCTTTCTAATTGCCCCCATCAATGTTCTCTTTTCTCCCATTCTTTTCAACACTTCTTCATTTCTCACCTTATCTGTCCACTTCACACCTTCCATTCTTCTCCACAACCACATTTCAAAACTCTCTAAGTACTTCTCTTCTCTCCTTCTTATAATCCAACTTTCACACCCATATAACAGTACACTCCACACGTAACACTTTGCAAATCTTACTCTCAAACTAACTGGTATTTTTCTCGCCGTTAATAGATTTCTCACTTTCTTATAAGAAAGTGAGAAAGTGGTAATATTTATGTGGGTATAAGCTACTATATACCCACATAAATATTACCTACATTAGTAGATAGGTACTATATAAATTATACCTACCTTTACTTCTTCACTGTAGTCTTTTATAGAGAAGACGAGACAACTTTTTTTTTCTCCAATGGGTAAAAAAATCTTTTTCGCCTCGAAAGCGACCATTTTTCCTCTTTGTGGTACAACTCGCGAGTACGTTTCAAAAAGGTAAACAAGTTGATAAGGCACGAAAAGCAATGGACGTGTGTTTATCTTGATTCAAGTGTTTTTCTGAAAATCTGAAACAAATTTTTACTGCTAATAAAATCTGACAAAGTGTTTTCAGTTATCGATTTACCTAAGGTATTTGCTGAGTTGGAGTTCCACGTTTCTTCGGAAATCTAATGGACACCCTGGCACCTTCTGACAACGTGAACACAAGTGAAATGGAAATGTATCTTCCTTCTTGTAGACCTGTATTTCTCATCTCAAATTGAGTGCCCGTTTCAAGTACTAAGCTATCTCAGAGGTAATTGTAATTTTCAGTTCAATCTACAACATTTGATAGCTTTGTAGTCAAAAAATAAAACCCTACTTCAAAGGAACTTTCAATGATAATCAAACCAAATTACTGGAAGCTACCAAGACACCAAGTGTCCCACAACTTGCTATGAAGCTTTCTACAGAGAATCAGTAGCTTCTTGTATAAACTTACTCAACTTGTTGCTTTGAATCTGTCCAATGAGAAGAATCAATATGACAGAAGGCACATTAGTCTCCAGATATGTGAAGATTACACTTGCTGTCAGTTTGTACTGGCTTGTGTCCATTATAACGGTGTTTGTTAACAAAGCACTGTTGAGTGAGCTCAAGTTGGATGCCCCCCTGTTCATAACATGGTTCCAATGTGTAATATCAGCATTCCTTTGTATTTTCCTGCACATATTTTCTCTTTTCTTCCCAAACATATTGACATTTCCCACAGGCAACCCATTTAGGCTGAATACCTTAATCAATGTGTTACCACTATCTATTTTGTTTATGTCTATGATATCATTCAATAATTTATGCCTTAAAAATGTAGGTGTATCTTTCTATTACATTGGTAGATCTCTAACCACGGTGTTCAATGTATTGTTTTCTTATTTCCTGCTGGCACAGAAGACTTCATTCTCTGCCTGTGTATGCTGTGGTATTATAGTAATGGGTTTCTGGTTGGGGGTAGATCAGGAAGACTTGGCTGGTTCATTTTCAATATCAGGTACTGTGTATGGTGTCATAGCATCAGCTAGTCTAGCTTTGTACTCAATACACACTAAGAAAGTACTGCCATGTGTAAATAATGAAATCTGGCTACTGTCTTATTATAACAATGTTTATTCTAGTATTATTCTTTTATTTGTAAGTGGGTTGTTTGGAGAGCTCAAAACTGTACAAGATTATGCTGATTTAAATACTGCATATTTTTGGCTATTCCTGCCCATAGGGGGTCTATGTGGATTTGCTATAGGATATGTAACAACATTGCAAATTAAAATCACTTCACCCCTAACACACAATATCTCTGGTACGGCCAAGGCTTGTGCTCAGACAGTGATAGCTAGTTATTGGTACAATGAAGTTAAACCATTCTTGTGGTGGGTTTCTAACTGGGTTGTGCTGTTTGGAAGTGCTGCTTATACATTTGTCAAACAGAGAGAAATGGAGGCACAATATAATAATAAATATTCCAGGGTTTAGTTGAAAACTTCCTATAAATCACAAGTTCCTATCACTTGAATTTAGTCATTAAATAATCATAAAATCATTTTATTTAGTTTCAATTCAAAAAATTAAGGTAATACTTATGTATGATGGTAGGTATAAATTTAATACCCATTTACTAAACAATTATTATTTTCATTACAATTATGTACATTTTTTACTGAATCCACCTACCTTTCAGATTATTATTGTATGTATTTGAAATTAAAATTAAAACTTATCAGTTTTTATACCTACTATGTATTGTCTACCTACCTATCATGTGTGCACATTTTATTATTAATTTTAAAAATAAAAATTATTACCTACCTACCTTTTTTTTTTCAAACTACCTATCCTTCCCTTTCTTTTGTTTGACGTTTTGACCTATGCCCTAGCTTACAATTTGATATCTACCAACAGTCCAACATTATTATTTTTTATTGTTTGTTTTTTCCTTAATCAAATCAGGCAAAATGCCTTCGGTTTGTTTTTGACGCTACACTATTTAACATTAATAAACACATTCTTTTACAATCAGCCCCGCTTTTTAGTCCTCTTTTAGCTACCTCTGGGGCTTGCCGGTGCTACGAGGCTCTTAAAATGGCCACGGCACGCACCCACTACACGGCCGCAAAACCCCGCGGACAACGTCTCACCCTCCCCGAAAAGCATAGAACCGCTTTCAAAATAATGAACAGCGGGCTGTGAAAACCCACAAGCATTCGAAGGCAGGATGAAGGATAAGGAGGGATGAGTCTTATAATAAAGGTAATCAATGATAGTAGAGAAGCTAATCAATACATAAAGACTAATAAATAATAAACAAACGGGAATTCATGTCTATAAATATAAATCATGTATAATTGATGTAGTCTTATCTATCCATACTTCATCGTAAGCCAATAAAAACAACGATGAAGATGCAGTGCCAAGTGCAAGAGAGAATAGAATAGACTAAATTTTACCCTGTTACTTCGCTTAGATGAGGCACAATACCTACCTCTTCCTAAAAAGTGTAACACGGTCCTTCTACGATTTAAAAGCTTAAAAAGACACCTTGTGAGACGACTCAACTAATAAACTCCCTCTTTCTCTCTTCCCTTGAATATTTCGGCGGAAACGTTCGTCTGGGTCTTACCTATTCTTACTCTGCATCACCTGACCCATGAATATGATTTTGTGATCTCCGGAATCTCGGATTCATTTATTTATTTCATTAATTTATGGATCCATGTTTCCCTGAAAAGTAAGAATAGTCTTCGTCGAAAAAAAAGGAGAATTCTTTTCATATTTACCCTGTCGTAATTCGTCTTTCTTGGTAGGTATTCCCTCGGAACGGAATCTCCAGCCAAAGAGAAAGACGATTTACGACAGGTTTACTCCAACTTTTTTTAGATAAGATGTTGCCTTGTATGTATGAAACATGAATCCATGCATAAAAGATTGTCTTTATTGTGGTATTTCCTCTCGATAGAAGGTAATACGGCCCATATTTTTTTCCAAGCCTTCGTTTTTGGGTAACATTATCCATAATGAACGAAAATCTAGGACGTCACTGATCTTTTCTCTCTTGACATTTGGCACAGTCTTGCAGTCTATATGGGGAAAGGTAGAGTGTTTGTTTCTTTTAAGCGAGCGAAACTATCTTTTCTTTTTTTCTTTTGTTACTTCCTACGCTAAAAGGGACGACTCTCCGACACTAGAAAACAAATGGCTTTTAATAATCTTCCCCTTTAAAGGTTGTTTTGCATACTTTTTGTTTTCGAAAAGAGAGAGCGGTAATCCTACAGTCCTACTTTTAATTTTCCTTTTATGCTACTACGACTTATGTCCCACTACCAGGGCTAGGATCCATTTGTGGTACTCCTTCCAAAAGGTTTGTTGACTTATCCTTCTGTCAGTATTAAGAGCCATATGCTTCATGTTCATGGATGTTCCATGGATTATACTGTGTAGCAGGAGCTTTTACATCAATGTCTCTACAAATACATGAATCCTTAATTTTAATTAAAAATAAATCTTACAGATTTTTCCATTTAATTTTCTTTTCATTAATCCATGTTATTTTAAGTGTCTATTTTAAAGTAAATAATTTTAATTTTAAGTTACATCTTAATAAGTGTTCCTGGTTTTTATATTTGATTTGCTAATCCATTCATTTTTTTTTTTTTTTTTTTTTTTT
>NW_007377709.1:266565-272609 GCF_000475195.1 Diaphorina citri
TAAAATGGTTTATAAAGACAGGCAACTTTACTGCAGGTAGCAAGACAACATGTTGGTGGTAATCGCCAATCATAAACAATATAGACTTCATAGGATATTTCAACCATTCATTATTTATTTTTATTTTCACAACTTATCAAAACTATCTAACTGAAGACATTACACTTCCAAGGATATAATATATTTGGTCAACTTCATAACATTTTTAATCGGGACATTAAAGTTAAGTTAAACATTTTATTTCAATCGAAAGTCGCTTGGATTATAATCCAACGAACTTTGGGGTTGGGGAAGTTTTTGACTTCATACGGGCGCAAAGTAGACGCGTTGTTGCTGTCGTCTAGCCCTTTGACTTGCCAATCATACCAGCCCGGTCCTCGAATTTGTGTTGCTGTGAGGTGCTGTGGGATCCCAATGGGAGCTGTCCAGTGACTGAAATGTTTGTGTGACGGTGTTGTGGTTCGACTTTCAGAGTATGGCAATTGTTGTTATAATAGTTTTCGACTGTCCAAGTTAAACCCCACGGATAGATGTACAAGAGGCAGTGTAGACGGTTAGCGGGTTCGAAGAGCCGCCGACTCATGCGTCGGGGTCAGACTTCAGGAGCGTTGTGCGCCTTCTTTCACCTTACGAGCTGAACTTACTTTGCCCGGGCTAACAGTGTCGGGAGATGAGTTTGGTGAGACAACTATTTTAAATGAGATAACGTCCTTACGTGGTTGTGCTATAGTCCGTCCTGACAAAGTCGTCTCCGTCTTTTTGTCTTCGTCGAGTCACTAGCGAAGCAGTAAGTGAAGTACCAGAATAAACGTGGTGGAATTGATCTTGACTTTAGTTCTAGCTTCAAAGGAGGTTGTGTTGATCTGTATCAAGGTGGCCTTTTTCTTTTGCTCTTGAGACCTCAGTCGTCCAATTAGTTTGGGGGAGAAAGTCGAGTCTGAATTCTCCCTTCCCTTGAAAGGGGGAACCTCGTTTGAACGGTTAAAAGTTGGACCTCCAGTGATTGGCCAACGCTTCACCTTCACTTAGCGACACTCCATATATGGACTTCTCTACCCCAATACACCTGCTGCTTAGACACTGCACCACGACGGAGTCTGATTGCGGGTGGGACAATGAGACAGCTCTGTTGATTGTTGTTCCTCGCACGTGGGGTTTGACTGGAGGGTCTGCGGTGGGCGGGAGATGCAGTGCCTCATAGACACTTAATAGTTTCCGAATCCTCTCTCTCTCTCCTGATACCCCTTCAATATCATTTAAATCCAACGTTTCAGAACCAACATATAAAGCAGTTGTCATAATCCATGGATTAAGGACTAACAACTTATTATGAGCTCTCTGACCAACCCTGTAACAGAGGTCGTAAAGAGGCTCTAACTGTTTTTAATGTCGTTCTTCATTCAAGTATCACATCTGAACTGGTGTCACATTCCTTTGAGGATGTGTTTAACTTATGGATTTAATATTATTGGAAGGGCGAGTATTGTGATTGGACGAAGTGAACAAACAAAAAAAAAAGAGAGAGAGAGAGAGAGAGAGAGAGAGAGAGAGAGAGAGAGAGAGAGAGAGAGAGAGAGAGAGAGTTCCTATTAGAATAGTCTGAATGTCAAGTTCCGTGGATGAGATAAAGACAGAGTGGGAGAGAGATAAAGATAGGGAAAAGAGAGAAGAATAGATAGTAGAGACAGAATGAGAGAGATAGCAGACACAAATGTATTAGACAGAAAATTAGCATAGAGAAATCATAAAGCAACTACATCTACTACCTCTGTGTATTTGTAGGTATTGCGACAGAATTATTATTATTTGAATATCTTATCTACAACGACTGCCTATTTTCCATAATGTGTACACTAACTTCCCTACACTTTAGCGTATTATTGCCTGACCTGCCCTGCCTATTAGCTTAACCTAACCTAGTCTACCTTAAATTAAACTAGCCTAGCCTGAAACCTAACCTAACCTTTACTATTCTAACACTCCTTATTGCCATGTCCTTACCTATTTTATTTATGTAGGTAGGTACCTATGGATATTTATTCTATATTCAGAGGGACCAAATTAATAACAGCCTAATCCCCTAATCATATGTATTATCTATTATGTATAAGGCTCTCCCTCCTATCATCTTTCATTTCATCGTCATGTTTTCTTCATACTTATTGAGGATATCGGACATGGAAAGGTTTGTGAATGAGCTCGGGCGGAATCGCATATTCTGGCAGGACAACAGGATGTGTTCTACTGTAAGGGGAGCGTCGCACTTTTCACAGGTGGGCGGGTCTTCTCGTTTAAACAGGAATGAGTGGGTGACTTTGGTGTGGCCAATCCTCAGGCGCATGATGCAGACTTCATCCAGTCTTGATTTCTGGCATGATGATGACCAGGGGAATATGGAAAGTTTTATTTATTCTTCTTAATTTGTTGTGAGCTGGGTTGGTCTCAGTCCAAGTATTGTTCCAAATATGAATGAAATGTATTTTGGTCAGGGTTTTTATTTCTTCCAGGAATAAAACATCATGGGAAGGTAACCATGTTAACTTTGTGCAAAATAGTGGTTTGAATCTAAGAATAAGTATGGAGCAGTAGCTTCTACATAGTTATATGTACCAATATCTACTTGACCTACCATCTAATAAAATAAAGCTTACAATGGAATACTTGACATCACGTGTGATCAAACTTTTCAATTTATTATTTAGATTAGAAATGTCTTAATCAGATATGTACCTACCTACATACCTAGTTTGTAGTTTGGATCTAAAATACCAAAGTGCTACAGATACCTATTGAAACTACCGATACTGGGTAGGTAAAGTACCTACCTACCTACCTACCTAGATATCTATTACTTGGTAGGTATAGCTTATCCTTTAGGTTTAAATATTAAACAGGCTGTACAATTCGTTTTATACCTACAACCTGTTGCATATTATCTTACAACTTACGGAAATAATATGTTGAGTTAGCACTATTTGGACAGATATCACATCATTGCGTTACACAACTTTGTTACTTTAAAACTTCTAACGAGATGCAAACTTCATCATTTTTTACTCTGGACCTCTTTCTTCTTCTTGATGTCAGCATCATTATATTATACAGGGTGTGTAAAAAAAAGTTGCCACCCCTGAAAAATCGCGAACCGTTTGGAGTTCGGAAAATCCCAAAACACGTATTTCTTTATTTTCAGGGGGAACCTATTTTAAGGGGATTTCAATTTTTCGGCTATATCAGGGGCGGCCCCAGGGGGATTAACTTCAAAATCTTAAATGGAAACCCCCTACTTGTGATACATCATATCAAAGGTCTTAAAAAACGTAGTACTTTGGTACAAGTTTGATCTCGATCCGACAACCAGGGCCGGAGTAATGGCCTATTCAAATTTTCATTTTATCATGTTCTCTCGCCAATAGGGGAGTCACCAAAAATCGGAAATTCATTTTAATCAATGATTTATGCTTCAAATAGGTGCCACTAATGATTCATATTGAAATTCAGTCCCAAAAAATAAAATTTCGAAACATCCATTTTGAGCCCCGGAACCAATCAGGGCCGAAAGTCTAAATTTCATTTTTGGGTCTGAATTTCAATATGACCCATCAGTGGGACCTATTTGAAGCACAAATCACCAATCAATATGAATTTCCCATTTTTGGTGCTCCCCCTATTGTCGAGAGAACATGGAAAAATGAAAATTTGAATAGGCCATAGCTCTGACCCTGGTTGTCGGATCGAGATTAAATTTATACCAAAGTACTACGCTTTTTAAGACCTTTAATACGATGTATCACAAGTAGGGGATTTTCATTTAAGATTTTAAAGTTAACCCCCCAGGGCGCCCCTGATATTGCCGAAAAATTGAAATCCCCTTGAAATAGGTTCCCCCTGAAAATAAAGAAATACGTGTTTTGGGATTTTCCGAACTCCAAATGGTTCACGATTTTTCAGGGGTGGCAACTTTTTTTAAACACCCTGTAGGTATTACACGTGTCATGGGTCTGTTGCAATTTGTTATGTTTTTCATGCCTACGCTACGTACAGACGTATTTTGAAAAGTTAACTCTTGAAAGTTAGCTCATTAGCTCATGTTTTCAAGCAAAATTATTCGGCGGCGTTTTAAATTCATAATAACAAAGTAGGTTCAAGTAATACACAGTACACACCCCTATGAGAGTTAAAGTCTTTACAGATATTTTAGATATTTCCTCTTATTGCAAACACACCCATACTCACATAGCATGAAAAATTTTCTGAAACAACCTGTCAGAAAAGTCTCGATTCAAGAAGAATGGTAGAGTATAGGGAGACTCAAAAATGAGGAGACTGTATTATGTAGAAATAGAATCTTTAGCATTGGAGTGATCACGATGCTTTCTCTATCTCTCCAAGGGTGTATCTCTTCTCTCTCTCTCTCCCTCTCTCTCTCTCTCTCTCTCTCTCTCTCTCTCTCATCTATATTCCTATCTCCCTCTGGTACTCACACTCAGTAAAGTAATAACTAGGTGGATAATAAAAACATTTCCAGTCCAGCACAATAATAATGGGTTAATCAAACGAGAAAGTTTCAAATTAATAATGAGATGATGGTAAAAAGGGAGTAGCTACACCACCACCTTTATGTTTTTAGAGAAAAAGATTAAAACAGCTTTATAGAATTGTGAAACTTGGTGTACCCGAAAAGCTCAGGTTATGAAAACTTCTTGGGCGGAAATTTTAAATTGAAATGTATACAGGTAGATCATCTACGTAGGTATAGCACAATTGAGATGGTTCCGTGAATCTGGAAATAGGGGAATACCTACCATAAAGCATAAAGGATCAGAATTTGTCTGATATTCGAAAAATCTAGAATTCTAGATCCCATTATTATGTTTGTATTGTATATTACAATACCTAATAGAACTTCTGGTCCAAAACTCCACAAAGTTGGCAGTATAAATAAAGGTCTATATAATCAATTAATCATTCTACACAAATATATACTTATACACATGGCACAACACTACTCTACGCCGCGCGCCGCGCCGCGTCGTTGTATTTTTAATCTTCATCTCCATACCTGATATGTAGGTAATTCTAATGAACATGAACATTATTCACTGGATGATATGAAAGTGCATGAGTGCAAATGACACAAACTTAATTTCTACACATACACATGATAACTTGGCAACACTGGTTAGACTTTCAGGTAAAACGCAATCATAGAATAGCAATTAATTTGTATACCGTACTCACAAATTGCTTTAGGTGGCAATCAGGAGTGTTGATTGTTGCAGTAAAATTAATAGAATTTTAATAAAAAAAACATAAACCATCCCAATAGTACAGGTACTGAGACACTGGATTCATGATCGACGGAACTGTTGTTCGAATCCCAGTAGCAACATAGAATAAATGACCTAGGGGAAGACGATTTCTAAGATTAAATGGATCATAATTTGAGTTTTGGATTTTGTTAAGTACATTAAGTACCTATAGTTGCATATTGAATTAAACAAATAATTCAAGTTCAGTCAGCGCAGCGGTGATAGTGATAACACTTTGAATCCATCAGTTCACCAGGACCACCAAAGTTAGCGGAAGTCATGTTCTAGAAAACTTCTCTACTCTTGCATCCGGACTCAACAAAAGAAAATTAAATTCACAACCCCATCACACCCATACTTGAGCCAATAATAGATACAATAGCAACAGATTTCCACAATCCGATCAGCTGAAAACCCGATTCCCACATTAGACTTTACCAGGACTGCGAGGTGTAAGTCATGGGCACAGGTGAAGTAACTTGCATGCAAGTGATATCCCTTCACACTTGTATGCAAGTACTCAAGCAACACAAATGCAAGTTGTTTGCAAGAACGCTCACTTGCTAGCGTGTCTACCGTGTAAATGAGGCTTGAGTAAGATATAACAGTGTGACGGCAGGACAAGCATTAACAACTACTCTAATTTCTTCTCAACTAAGAAGTAACTTTCACATTTCACTGTACAAACTTTCACACAAGAAGGAAGTGAATGACTCTGTAAACTTTACAGCG
>NW_007377710.1:0-31930 GCF_000475195.1 Diaphorina citri
TTGAGAGAGAAGGGAACACCTGAGAAGTTATGTGAGGATAGTGAGAGACATGTATGAGAGAGCGACAACAAAGATAAGCAGTGTGAGCCTGTGCAAGTGGGTCTGCACCAAGGATCTGCCCGAAGTCCATATCTATTCGATCTGATAATGGATGTCTTAACAGAAAACACTTAAATAGGAAAAGGCTAGGAAGAACAAAGGATAAGATAAGAAAATTAAAATAATAATAAGGAACGCCATTTTCACTTGGAGTCAAACTTACATTTAATTCTTAAAACTTACAAATAACATCACAAAAAAGAGACACTTGGGTAGTGTGTCTTAAAGTAAAAGTGTTCTTTTAAACGAATAAAGTTCAAAAAAATAAAAAAGAATTCCTATAAAAATATATTTTGTATGTAAGGGAGGTACTAACTACTGTGAGGGGAGACATGTAAAGGAGTGACTCACTCCTTTATTGAGTGATATAAAAAGAACTGCTCGAAAACTTTCGCTAAGGATTTTAATTTTCAAAAGCGGAATGTTCTAATCATTCATAATGACAGGTCAAAATTCATCTTAGAATGTCAGACCGAATGTCAAATGTAATGAAATTACTAGAGATGTAGATGAAAATCCCTACAATTGACGAAATGTTTAAGCACCTTATTGTGTGCTTTTTAGAACTGTGCCTTTGACAATAACTTTTTATCTAATTTAAATTAATTTAGACTCAATACTGAAGTAGAGATCAAATTATTTATTGGTGAAATGGTGAGAACTTTCTAGCGATCTAGCATTTCCTTTTAGTTTGAAGTAGCAAAAGAGGGACCGTTTTCACGGATCTTCAGTTCAATTAAAAAAATACTTCCATATTATTAGACTCACGCTTGGAAAACTTGATATTCAGGAAATGAACTACAAGATAACATTTAGAAATGTTCATAACCTACATATTAATAACATTTAGAAATGCCTACAGTGAGTGTAATCACGACCTCACTCTTAGCTTCAAATTGCACAAAAACAAATTACATAGGAACATGGGTACCTACTCGTACAACAAAAATGTCTCATATTTTACCTTGAACTTTAAACAACTTTTTAGTCAGCTAAAACTAAGAAGTACCAAAAGTATTCTAACTGTAAAATTCCATGTAGATTCTTAGAATAATGATTCAAAATATAACATAAAATAAGGAAGGTAAATATAACAGTAAAATTGAAAATTGTCAACGTTTCACTTTTAACACGGGATAATTGTCCAATGGAAGAAAATAACGGAGGTGCACGCACCTGAATCCTCGTTTTTAGCCCGTCCTTCCTTTATTATTACGACAGTAATAAAAAAAGGTATAAGGGACGGGCTATTGTATTCGCTTCAGTGTCGTCTGTCGGTCTTTCTGTCCCCATAAAAGGACTTATCCAAACCTGGTCGACCTATATATCAAATTAAAGGTCTTTTTGTCCAGAATGAGCTCTGATCTTGAAATTTGTAGCGACGACCTATGAACTCAAAGCGAGAAAGTTTTAGATAACACTTCAGTCGTTAATTTAAGACCGGTTTTAGCGTCACCTAGGTTAAGTAACTCAAAGCGAGAATTTTCCACATTTTCTCACACAAATGAGCTCTGATCTTGAAATTTGTCGCGACGACCTATGAACTCAAAGCGAGAAAGTTTCTTCACATTTTCTCACACAAATGAGCTCTGATCTCGAAATTTGTCGCGACGACCTATGAACTCAAAGCGAGAAAGTTTTAGATATAACACTTCAGTCGTTAATTTAAGACCGGTTTTAGCGTCACCTATGTTAAGCTACGCCGAGCAAGGCCAATAAATGGACGGGTGACTTCAACATTATATCGGGCTCTAGTCTTGAATTTAAGACCGGTTTTAGCGTCACCTATGTTAAGCTACGCCGAGCAAGGCCAATAAATGGATGGGTGACTTCAACATTATATTGGGATTGGGAATAAAGGGAGAACGGGCTCTAGTCTTCATTTTAAATCATTACATGAAAGTAAAATCAAAAAATCAAGAATAATAATAAACTGAATATTAAACAAATTAGGTAGGTACATAGGTACCTACTGATTTTTTCTAATCACGATCGAATAAACTACGGGCTAAAAAATTCCCGGAGGGACGGGCCCAGCTTGTTTAAAATGGCTCGATTAACTCGATTTAATAAAGATTCAAGTTTGGCCAATTCATGAACAAAGAACCTCAATTTAATCATGAGAAGTATCCCAAATTGGAGATCAAAAATGAGAAGTATCCCAAATTGGAGATCAAAAATGTCACAAAGACTTACAGCCAGGTCTAGCCTCAATTTTTTTTTTTCTTTTTTTTGACACTAAGGAGCGTGGTAAGTCGAAACAGTTTGACAGTTGGTTTTAGGTCTGTGATTACCCAGAAACGTCAGGGTTAAAGAGTATTTGAGATACATAGGGAGGTCATATTGTCCCGAGGGGAAATTGAGGATGTTTCTCAACAGCTTTCACAATCAGACGGGAGTTTATTAGTTGAACGACACAGACCACATGCGTCTAATGTAGCAGTTGTTTCATTGCTACGAAATAAAAACGGCGGTGAAACACTCATATTAAAAAAAAAAACGGTTTCATTTGTGCCACACTGCTAGGATGAGACTGAAAAGTCCCTTTACCCCCGCAGTCTAAATAAGGTCTCATATATTTGATTGGTAATACAGAAAAATACAGAAACAGGTAATACAGAAATAAGCATAATTTAATATATTTCAACTCGGTAGTACCTCAGTTTTATGTAATATAATTTATTTTACTGGTGTTCATCTTTTCAAGATGAATCTTCACGAAGTCACGTCAGAATCCATCAGTATAAATATAGGTACAAACAGAATCTCCCAACTTACTTCTCAGTGAATCGTTTCCACATTTTCATTTCCTTCACTTGAGTTTCAGCTCCTACCAGCTTCAGTCTCTCGCGGAAGAAATGCAGAACACCTTGCTTCTCCAGAATGAGAGGTACCTGATGAGAAAAGAATCGAAGTTGAAGCTACTTCAGTCTACTTTATTATTAAAAGCCAAACAGAATCTCCCAACTTACTTCTCAGTGAATCGTTTCCACATTTTCATTTCCTTCACTTGAGTTTCAGCTCCCACCAGCTTCAGTCTCTCGCGGAAGAAATGCAGAACACCTTGCTTCTCCAGAATCAGAGGTACCTGATGAGAATAGAATTGAAGTTGAAGCTACTTCAGTCTACTTTAATGATAGACTAAATCCTCATGAGAGGAAATGTAGAAGATAAAAGGAGCATAGGACTTCCTATAAGCTCCCAACCTCTCAAGTAAGAATGGTTGGTTATACTGCCCGAATAGGACTGACAGCTCACCTCCATACACAAAAGGTCCAATCCGAGGCTTAGATGTAGGGACAAACACACAAAGGAATAGGACTTTCCAGTCCTCTTTACCCTGGCTGTTTAAACAAGCTTTCATATAGGAGTACATGTGACTATGACACAGGATTCAATACAAGCAGGGCGCGCTACGATACTGTAAATCCACCTAAACTTCATCAAATCATAGGTAACTACTCGGGTTGAGCAATGGAACTCGCTTGATAAGTGAGAGCCTGTGGGTTCAGCAGCTCGATCCGACAACCAGGGCCGGAGTTATGACCTAATCAAATTTTAATTTTTAAATGTTCTCCCACCAATAGGGGAAGAACCAAAATTGGGAAATTAATATTTATGGGTGATTTGTGCTTCAAATGGTTCCCACTGCTGTATATTGAAATTCAGACCTAAAAAATGAAATTTAGAAAAAAATTAATCATGAGTTTTTCTTCCTTTTCAGCCCAGCTATTAGGCTTGAGAGTAGGACACCTGCATTGTAAGCTTGAGGTCTCGAGTTTTGTTCCCACCCAGGACAAAATAAAAACTCAACAGTAAAGGTTCCATTCCATTGTGCCCATTGAGATGATGGGTAGGTAATAGGTATGCACTTAATATTAAGTGAATGCACACTTTTGAAACTAACCTATTATCTTTGTTTTTTCCCCCTTTTTTTTTCTGTGCCCATTGAGATGATGGGTAGGTAATAGGTATGCACTTAATATTAAGTGAATGCACACTTTTGAAACTAACCTATTATCTTTGTTCTTCCCCTTTTTTTTAAGGATAATTAAAATGTGGGATGAAGATAAAAGTCTGCAGGACTCTACCAATAATATTTTGGGAGAAACCCAACTTCAAAAATTTGGCAAATTTCTGTTCAACTACACAAGCAAATTGGACCAATTAAAAGGAACTCATTTTGAATATCCAAATAGCAACAAGTTTACCTATGTGAAAATCAGGTTACTCTACCAAGAAGAAAATGTGGATAGTGAATATCAACAAGAAAATCTTATCAATTTAGTAAATACTGATAATGTTATTTACAATAAGATTATTGTAATCTTCACACATCTTAACAATGAAATCAATTTCATTGTGAATCAAATGAAAAGTAATTATTATAACTTGCTGCTATATTATGGAGAATCTGATACACCAGAAAACTTTAGCCCAGAAATACAAATCAGTAATATGTTGGGGAAATTACAAGAGTTGCTAAACTTGGTAAAATATGCATACAAAATATTAAATGAATGTATGAAGCAACTGAATTCCATTTACTACTTTCAATGGAATAACAAGTGTGTTGGTGATAACAACATTTGCTTATATGATATGTTCCTATGCTTGAGTGAATTACTTATGAGTTTTGCTACGTTGGATGAAATAGTTTCCAATCAAGCCCTGTTCATTGATCACTGGAACATTTACAAGCAAGCCATCATCTGTCAAATACAAAGTAATTCCTTGGATATTGATAGCAAGAAAGTAAAAATTCTTCACAAAATGATGAATGATATTGAAAATGTTCTGTTGTCTGGGAAAATATTTTCAAATGCAATGCATATAAAGTGCAATGAAATGAAAACCAATGCAAAACTCTCTGCAAGTATGTTGAACTATATCAAGCTCAATATTACCAAGTTTGAGAATAAGCAGCTGAGTGTACTAACTTACCACAAGTGCCTCCATTTTATCAAAATCTGTATGTTGTATGCTTTCCATATTAATACTAATGGTATGAATGACAAGAAATTATTCCGTCAAGTATGGGAATGCTTCAAGAAGTATACTTCTATTACAATATATTGCAATATTGTATGGTTCCCTGATGTATTCTTTCAACGGCATGTTAACATCAACATCAATAGTATTATAGACAAGAAATCTGTCCAGACAATCAGTTCAATCCGAGATAATTATATTTTGCAATCACATGAAAATCTATATAAAGAAGTAAACATTTACTACATCTATGTGCTTAGTTGGATTGTCAAATTTGATCACCTGATCAAGAAAGATATAAGTTACATGAGGCTGAATGAGATCAAGCAAATTGTCAGTATACTACAGGATGGAATCACACTAAGTGGAAAAATCAAACGAATTCTAATTAATATAACTAACTTGTACTACACATTGAACAAACCTATTGTGAAAAATAATGTTATGTACATTTGTAAATTAGCTAAATCCTTGAAATTCATTGAACTCTCGTTTCAAAATAACTTCATTCACATTTGTGAAATATTCAACAAAATCATTAGTTTTCAACAATACCAAAGCCTGTCCCTGTTGAGTAATATTAAAAAGAATGTGAATGCTAGTAAAAATGTTGAACTTCTAACCTCTCTGGTTCTAGTAGAGAAACTATTAAAAGGCTCTTGTAGCAATGATAGACTGCTCATCATTAAACATAGTTTTGCATTCATGAATAAAAGCCTGATCAAAGAAGATGATTTCAACAACCTGTACAAAAGTGTGAATCATTTGAGTATGATCTATAACTTGGAGAACATCATAGGAGATAATTGCAATCTGTCATTTCTATACTTCCATAAGAACTTGATAAACATCTACATTAGAAACAACACAACAAATCATTTGTACATTAAATACATTTCCAATATAATTAATGATGTGTGTGATATCAACCCCAGTGAGAAAGATGTCTACTTGAACGAGATTCAGAACAACATCATAACTCCCCTCTGTACAAACATAGAGACTGATCTACGTCTGCATTCCCATCTACATTTACAAGTGGAAAAACTGACACTTGATAAAGTAGAAAACAATTTGAATCATGAGTTCCTTCTGAATCCAGAACTATTCCTGATACTCAATGAATACTTGGACATCAAGTACAAAATCGAGAATTACCTGGACAAAACGTTCTATGATCTCACCACCATTGCGTTGCATAATTATAAAACCTACAATGAAATGAGAAACATTGCCAAGTACAAGTTCCAGTTGAATGTGATACAAAACAATCTACCCAGTAAAACATTGGACAATGGGATCGATATTCTGTTTCTCATAAGAAATATCAACAGCTTCATCAACAACTACAACTATAACATCAACAATCAAATATTCATTGAGAACAAGAGCAACAGTAAATTCTTGAACACCATCACAATAGCACATATTGCAAACAATATCCGGATCTATGGAATAGGTGAGTGTACCCTGTGAGATAGGACGGAATAGGATATTATTTTAACAGGTTTAACAGGGGGAACTGTAACTGCTAAGGTCTTATCGTCCCGAAAACGAAGAGAGAAGGTAGACAGGATAGGAGAAAACCAGCCGTTCCGAGATCAAACCTGATCTGTTTAGGATAAAATCCGCCCCGGACGGGAATCGAACCCGCGACCTACCGCTTACAATAATACTCACCCACTCCGATGGCCTATGAGGGATATGTGAATCCCGTGCCGATCAGACTGCTTGCCTCCAAAGAACTCCATGTTGTGTCAACTCCTCCCAGTCGTTCAGCCCCCATCTGTTGCACAGTCTCTTCATCTCGTTGATCCAGTGGTCTCTCTGGTAAACGTTTGCCTTGATGTGTGTTGGAAGCTGAGAAAACGAGCTTTCTAGCCATGTATGTCACATTTGGACGAAATTCCTCTAAGCTCCAGTGTGAATGAAAGTTCGCGAAATACCTATTAATAAATAATAAGCAAAAAAAGTAAAAAGGCCACTTGAAACTCTCCATACAGTGCTTTCTTGCGGTGATATTTGAAAGCTACCAACAGAGTCATGAAACACGAAGAATTTTTTTTTTTCGTTTCTTTTGAAAAATGCTCCGGATTCATGTGGGATTTAATAAAATGTGGGATTTTTTTGTATATTTTTTCCCTCATCATTGACTTTTGTACCTTTTCGTTGGTAACTTCTACCAATGAAATTGTCGGGATTTTGTCGTACCCTGTATAATTTTTGGATTTTTTTCTACCAACGTTTGTAACTTCAGGGACATATTTGACTTTTGTGTTTGTGTTGTTTGTATTGGAAATTTTTGGGCATGTTTTGTTCGGCTGTGCTCGGGGGACTTCGGAGAAAATGGAGCCCCGTAACGAGCCTTGGCGGCTTGTGTTCACGATTTCACGCACTTAAATGGAGCAAAACGATTTTCAAGATATGAAAAGAACAACTTTGAAAATGTTATTTTAATGGAATTTAAATGGTAATATACGGATACAGGTACCTAGAAATCTACTAGTCCTTTAATTTGGGGCCAAATATCAATTTCTATACCATCCCGTCCGCGTGGTTTACTTGGAGTTAAATTTTGAGAGCCCCTGGGAATGCGCATTTTCAGCAACTACGGGGACTTTTGAAAAGTTGCACAAGTTGATCGCTATCTTCTCATTGCCATTTTTTCAAAATTTTCCCGTAACGAGCCTTGGCGGCTTGTGTTCACGATTTCACGCACTTAAATGGAGCAAAACGATTTTCAAGATATGAAAAGAACAACTTTTAATGGAATTTAAATGTTATTTTAATGGAATTTAAATGGTAATATACGGATACAGGTACCTAGAAACCTACTAGTCCTTTAATTTGGGGCCAAATATCAATTTCTATACCATCCCGTCCGCGTGGTTTACTTGGAGTTAAATTTTGAGAACCCCTGGGAATGCGCATTTTCAGCAACTACGGGGACTTTTGAAAAGTTGCACAAGTTGATCGCTAGCTTCTCATTGCCATTTTTTCAAAATTTTCCAACTTTTTTTTTATCAGTGGTGGTTGGTGGTTGTCTTCGCTATCGCTATTATTAATTATTTTCCTATCAGTTATCAGTATCAGTTCAGTTGGCAAAGAACTCCATGTTGTGTCAACTCCTCCCAGTCGTTCAGCCCCCATCTGTTGCACAGTCTCTTCATCTCGTTGATCCAGTGGTCTCCCTGGTAAACGTTTGCCTTGATGTGTGTTGGTGCCTATTTATTAACTTACTTACTTTCCGTGTCATTGTAAAAGTTAATATAGAACATAAAAACAAGCATCATTCAATAGGATAAGGAAAGTCGTGTGATGTTCACACCAGATTTTTTTTATCAGTGGTGGTCTGGTGGTTGGTGCTTGGTGGTTGTCTTCGCTATTATTTTCCATTTTCCTATCAGTTATCAGTATCAGTTCAGTTATAATGTTGGAATGCCTATTTATTAACTTACTTACTTTCCGTGTCCTCTTCTTTCTCATCAAATCTTTCTTCCCCAGTAATTTGAGACGTGGATTGCCCTCTCATTTGCCGCAAGGAGATCTGCGTGAGTGCAAGTCGTCTCCATTTGTCGTGTTCAGTTATAATGTTGGAATTTGTACGATAATTAATCTATTTGGTGATAAGAACAAGAATATAACCCTTCATGAGATACAAGTATCACGTAATATACGCCAGTAAAACAGGTAAATTTCGAATAGAGCTATTTTCTCTTTATTTAATGGAGCCGAATAACAACCCTTACTTCATGAGATACAAGTATCACGTAATATACGCCAGTAAAACAGGTAAATTTCGAATAGAGCTATTTTCTCTTTATTTAATGGAGCCGATAAGACCAAAGGCAAACCGGATTTGAAAATTAATCATGAGTTTTTCTTCCTTTTCAGCCCAGCTATTAGGCTTGAGAGTAGGACACCTGCATTGTAAGCTTGAGGTCTCGAGTCTTGTTCCCACCCAGGACAAAATAAAAACTCAACAGTAAAGGTTCCCTTCCATTGTGTCCCCAGAAGTTTGAGACGTAGATTGCCCTCTCATTTGCCGCAAGGAGATCTGCGTGAGTGCATGTCGTCTCCATTTGTCGCCAGTCTGATCCAAATCTTTCTTCCCCAGTAATTTGAGACGTAGATTGCCCTCTCATTTGCCGCAAGGAGATCTGCGTGAGTGCATGTCGTCTCCATTTGTCGTCAGTCTGATCATCTCTGTCTTTTCTCAGGGATCATCAACACGCTGATCAACTACATCTACCAGTACCTCTGCAAGAAGCTAAAATTCCTCATCAAGTATCTGTACAACGAGAACATCAAATCCAAACTGATCAAGGAAATCAAATTCTATCGCGACAATAAGATCAAGTTCAATCAAAAGTATCCGTTCGATCGAGCGGAGAAGTTGCTGAAATCGGTAAAAACGATTCAAGAAGAACCGGACACGACCGATGAGAATGGACATCTTAATTATTTGGAGCGATTCCGTGTGGTGATCACTCAGGTTGGAAACGCGATCGGCCTCATACGAATGATTCGGTCAGGTAAGATTAGTGTAATAATAATTATTCCAAGAGCGTAATAATATGCCAGCCACTCATTAACAGGTAGACCTGACAAGTACACCTGACAGACGGACCTTTTCTGCCGTATCTGTCAGGTCTACCTGATCGTGTGTGAACTCATCAAGTATCAGGTAGACCTGGCAGGCGGATCTAATCAGGTCTACCTGATAGTGAGTGGCTGGCCTTAGATTAGTGTAAGTAAATGACGCAGGTGTAAAATTGTCCGCTTTTTTTTTTTTTTTTTTTTTTTATTCAATTTGCAAAAAAAAAATTGTCAAATTTTCTGAAATTTTGGAAAAAGGTTCCTTTTAGGTTGTAGATCGAATATCTCTATGGGCCGAAGCTCAGAAAATGTACGGCTTTTGCGCTATACAAAGGTAAATTTTGGCTAAAACGGACCATTTTTAGGTGATAAAAGTGTTGATCAAATTCGTTGAAATTCAATCTTTTTCAGAGGGACGGCCGTAGAGGGATTCAATTTAAATTTATTTATTTCCTTTTTTTACAATATTGGAATCTTAACCTAGGCTTAATCTGTGCTTCCAAAGCCTTAGATTAGTGTAAGTACCTACTCTAAGCTCGGTACATACGATATGACGTGTGTTCCAACCTCGTGTTTTGACAGATCTTTGTAATGTTACAATATGAAGAGTTGAAGAACATTAAAGTTTAAAATATTGGGATTTTTTTTCTCTCTTTCTTGGTCCAATATTATCTCTCACCATTTAGTGAAAACCATTGAAGTTTTAAATGTCACGTTCACGCTATCTTTATAACCAGGTTGACTGCATCTATTGTCACGCCAAGGCATTTTCTCTTCATTCCGTTTGTCAGTGTCTACATTTGCTGATTTCAGGAAGTCTTCACTATTGCGCCAACTCGGTTCAGTTCGTTCCCAACTTGGACTCGGTAGATGATATCGAGGCCAAATTCCTCACACCCACCGATAATGCCTTAGATTAGTGTAAGTACCTACTCTAAGCTCGGTACATACGATATGACGTGTGTTCCAACCTCGTGTTTTGACAGATCTTTGTAACGAGTGAAATTCGCGCAAATATCGCGTACAAAATACACCACGCTATCTTTATAACCAGGTTGACTGCATCTATTGTCACGCCAAGGCATTTTCTCTTCATTCCGTTTGTCAGTGTCTACATTTGCTTTCAGGAAGTCTTCACTATTGCGCCAACTCGGTTCAGTTCATTCCCAACTTGGACTCGGTAGATGATATCGAGGCCAAATTCCTCACACCCACCGATAACAGCGAGGCCACCGAGGCCAAACCAAACAAACTATCAGACAACACACGGGAGTGCTTGAAAAACCTGGACACGGTTCTCAAGAAATCAATCAACAACCTTCACGACTCGACGGACTATTTCAAACTTATCATCAATGTGTTCAAACCTCTGCTTTCCAACACAAATATCAAACACTTCTACATTCTCATTCCGTCTCTGATCTATCACTACGTCCAATATATCATCAAAATCAAGGAGAAAGTCAACAAGATCAAGTCTAACACGTTCGCGTCATCAATGTGTTCAAACCTCTGCTTTCCAACACAAATATCAAACACTTCTACATTCTCATTCCGTCTCTGATCTATCACTACGTCCAGTATATCATCAAAATCAAGGAGAAAGTCAACAAGATCAAGTCTAACACGTTCGCAATTAGTTCGCAAGAGATTTTGAACTTTACTGATGATGGGTTCATTTTGGGACTATCCTATTTGATCAAGATCTTCAACGTACATAACCTGTACAATAGTTTGGACTTCTATGCGAGTGTTGTGGAGAAGTATAGAGTTCCAGCACAGGATGGGAAGAGTGGAGTTGTGAATAATGTGGAAAACTTGACACTGAAGACGTCTCAGTTGTATTGCAACGAGTTCCATTTGTTTTATTATAATCTGAACAGTGTACATGTGTTCTTTGATCAATACTAGAGCAGCCTGCCTTGTAAGCGCTAGGTCGCGGGTTCGATTCTGAGCTAATCTGCAACCTCAGTGGTGTAGTGGTTAACGCGTTGGACTTCGGATCTGGAGGTTGGTGGTTCGAGTCCAAGTCATGTCATAAAATTTATCTAGGTGTAATAATTGGGGAACAATATTTGTGACAAGCATTTGAGTATGCTTAACAGAATTGAAGATTCCTTTTTGATCAATACTAGAGCTGAACAGCAAGCCTAGTTCGCTTTAAGAGTAGCTGCCTTGTAAGCGCTAGGTCGCGGGTTCGATTCCAGCCCTTAGCGAATTGATTATTTGAATATTTGGTCGATATCACAGGAGACCGAGCTAATCTGTAACCTCAGGCGTTCTCTGCCACCCAACTCCACGCAAGGCCCTCAGTTTATCAGGATGATATTACCACTCCCGAAACGCGGCAGGTCTGATAAGGCCTGACTCTGTGCCACCTATTTATTATTGTATGTATATTATTACCAAGTATACTTTTGTTATTTTATTATTTATATCAATAAAATATTTTTACAAGATTGTTATAACTTGTAGTAGATTGGGCCGCTCATTTTTCATATTTCTAGTGAAATAAACGGGGGTATTCTATTTAAAAAAAATCTGGTGTGAACATCACACGACTTTCCTTATCCTATTGAAAGATGCTTATTTGGGTGTTTTTCTATTGTAACTTTTACAATATCGCTAACCGTTTAGTCAGTATAGCTGAAAACCGCCAAAAAAGTGGTCGAATTACCGCCAACCGCATCATTCTTCCCTCTGTCAAAACTCTTGAAAAAAAAAAAAAAAATAAAAAATAAAAAAAATACTTTTCGTGATATAAGATTATAAGAGATAGAGAGACATAGAAACTTTGCAGTCCGCTTCATTGATTGAAGAGATGATAACATTAGAATCACGTGTAGTTCAAATATTTCAAGGTTATCATGTTAGAATTCAACATTGTTTGATTACTTCCTAATAGAGTTGGCAAAGCACCAAAATATGATCTCATCCAGACAGTAAGCTTAGAATGATGTTGCTCACTACACTAGATTGATATTTTGATCAAAGATTGAACATTCTAGGGTGAGGCATTATCTCATCAAAGTTTTACTTTCTGTTACCATCTGATCTGTACAAGACAGTGATTTCTTATTCATATAGGAAATAGGTACCTAACTACTAAGATTTGGAGAATAATCATGCACTAAACATAATTACCAAAGTCTCATTAGTCACGCAGGAGATCAAGATCTTCAACGTACATAACCTGTACAATAGTTTGGACTTCTATGCGAGTGTTGTGGAGAAGTATAGAGTTCCAGCACAGGATGGAAAGAGTGGAGTTGTGAATAATGTGGAAAACTTGACGCTGGCACATACTTCTTGTTAACTTCATACCGGTGTCGATGTCTCTCTTCAATCTTGTCTCTGTTACCGTAGAGGAGTTAAAATCCACCTCGGGCGGGAATCGAACTAGCGGCCTAGCGCTTACCAACCAAGCTAACTAGGCTGTTTGAAACTTACCAGTGAATAGAAAGCCATGTTTCTCATAGTCTGGCACATACTTCTTGTTAACTTCATACCGGTGTCGATGTCTCTCTTCAATCTTGTCTCTGTTACCGTAGAGGAGTTAAAATCCACCCCGGGCGGGAATCGAACTCGCGGCCTAGCGCTTACCAACCAAGCTAACTAGGCTGTCTGAAACTTACCAGTGAATAGAAAGCCATCTGCTTCCAAAATTTAAAACTCGATCTTACCCGAATCGTCGTCGTCAGTTTCCGTGACCTGGCGGCATTCCTTCTCAATGTACGCGTCTAGTTTGCCAGCGGCGGCCAATATGAGGCCGAGGAACGGCGGTGAAGGCCGCAGGGGCCGGCTCAGATACTCGGGATGGAATTGTACGGCCACATAGTACGGATGATCCCTGAGCTCGGCTATCTCCATGCGGACCTCTTTCTCATCCACCCCTGGAAAGAAAGGGATAAAACCATTAACTTTTGATAAAAATTTTAATAAGGGACTGACAAGAAACGCAGACTTTATTCGAATAGGAAAAGGCTAGGAGGAAAAAGAACATTTTTAAATTTAATTAATGAAAAAACACAAAAAAAAAATCGAAGTCGGAATCAAAGGGAACTTCTTTGAAAGGCAGAAAAAGGTGTATTGAGCCTCTTTAAAAAATCTAATGAATTAAAGAGACCCTCTTTGAAAGGAAAAAAAAAGGTGTACGACCACCTGATCAGGCCCGTCTGTCAGGTCTACCTGAAGAGCACACACACTATCATGTAGACCTGACGGTTACGGCTGAAAAGGTCCGTCTGTCAGGTCTACCTGATAAGCACATACACAGTCAGGCGGACCTAATCAGGTGTACCTTTGATAGTGAGTGGCTGGCCTAAAACTATCGCTTTACAATTTGGACCAAGTTAGACGAAACTTAAGTACCAGTGAATAGAAAGCCATCTTTCTCATAAACGCAGGAGACCTATTGATTTTTATTATTAAGACATTTGATATTTCTTTGAAACTCACCAACATAATGTGTAGCCATTGTTCACATTTGTTTTTGACTTTATAATGTTGTTTGTTCCCAATTTCTTATTCCATTGTCCTTGAAAGTAGTCCCCTAAAGTACCTCTCTAATCAAATCCTTCTTCTCTCACTGCTATGTGTTAGTTCTTTGTTACTCACACTTCAAATTTTTACTGTGTCACTACCTAGTCAGAAAAAACCTGAGTTCTTATTTATTTATACTTTTTTTTTTCAACTCTATATCATCAAACTCAACTTACTTCATGTGTCCACAATAGCAGTCCCCTAAAGTACCTCTCTAATCAAATCCTTCTTCTCTCACTGCTATGTGTTAGTTCTTTGTTACTCACACTTCAAATTTTTACTGCGTCAACTACCTAGTCAGAAAAAACCTGAGTTCTCATTTATTTATACTTTTTTTTTTTTCAACTCTACATCATCAAACTCAACTTACTTCATGTACCTATTGTGTCCACAATAGCCTCATGTTTCAAAAGAATTTTTTAAGGGGGTCAAAAAAAATAAGTAATAATATTAATAAAAACACCACCAATAACAAAAATTTAACATGCCCAGATAATAATCATGACACTCACCTCTCAACTCTCGTACAGTAGCCTGTGTGGGTTTGGTTTTGAATTCATTTTTTGACTCCATCAAAGGAGCCACATGTACACAACAGAAATTGTCAACTCCCACTCTGAATTGAAACTGACGGAATGCTTCGACAAATTTGAAACTTACCAGTGAATAGAAAGCCATGTTTCTCATAGTCTGGCACATACTTCTTGTTAACTTCATACCGGTGTCGATGTCTCTCCTCAATCTTGTCTTTGTTACCGTAGAGGAGTTTCAGCTTGGATTTGTGCTCGGGTTTAAAGTGAGTTTCGTGCTTGCCAAGTCGCATCGTGCCGCCCATGTTACCTGAAAATCGAGAGCAATAATGGAGCAGTTGCAAATGGGAAAATATTATTAATAAAAGGTCAATTCCTACGTAAAAAGTCGGGAAAAATCCAAATCTAAGGTTGTAAGATATTTCAAACTGACCCAACAGTTAGAATGGACCTTCACAAAGTTACCGAGTTAACATCACACGACTTTCCTTATCCTATTGAAAGATGCTTATTTGGGTGTTTTTCTATTGTAACTTTTACAATATCGCTAACCGTTTAGCCAGTATAGCTGAAAACCGCCAAAAAAGTGGTCGAAAGCCGCCAAAAAGCGGTCGAATTACCGCCAACCGCATCATTTATCTTAACCAAAAGTTTTGTATTACATCCTTGTCACATTTATGGACTACATACCAGATTTCAAGTCACTACCTCATACCGTTCCCGAGATATTATAAATTACACCTACCGAGTAGCCCATAGGCGGGCTCGGCTAAAGAAGTTAGCCAAGGTGAGCCTGAGAGTTGGAACGCTGAATGTTGGATCCCTGACCGGTAGAGGAAGAGAAGTAGCAGACCTTATGTCCAGAAGAAAGATACAGATATTGTGCGTACAAGAAACCAGATGGAAAGGAAAGAAGAAGCTTACGATCGAGTGCCACGTGAAGAGATATGGAGATGTTTGAGAGAGAAGGGAACACCTGAGAAGTTATGTGAGGATAGTGAGAGACATGTATGAGAGAGCGACAACAAAGATAAGAAGCAGTGTGGGCCTGTGCAAGTGGGTCTGCACTCTGCACCAAGGATCTGCCCTAAGTCCATATCTATTCGATCTGACAATGGATGTCTTAACAGAAAATGAGGATAGTGAGAGACATGTATGAGAGAGCGACAACAAAGATAAGCAGTGTGAGCCTGTGCAAGTGGGTCTGCACCAAGGATCTGCCCTAAGTCCATATCTATTCGATCTGATAATGGATGTCTTAACAGAAAATACTTAAATAGGATACTTCAATAGGAAAAGGCTAGGAAGAACAAAGGATAAGATAAGAAAATTAAAATAATAATAAGGAACGCCATTTTCACTTGGAGTCAAACTTACATTTAATTCTTAAAACTTACAAATTTAAACATGGCTAGAGACCATCACCCCGGTGTGTATGGCAGATGAAGAAAATATACTTTTCTTCATTCTGCCTATTCTGTCATCACCGTTCGGCTACAGCTGACGCCGCTATTACAACAACTTGTAAGATATTTCAAACTGACCCAACAGTTAGAATGGACCTTCACACCGAGTCTTCAACCAAGTATTGTTCTACTAACCTGGATTGTGTTCTGGCATATACACCACGACAGGATGTTCCAATGTCTGGCCGGGAGGTTGTTCTTCCTCCGTATCTGCATCCTTCAGCCCCAGCACGCTACGGCCATACTCGATGACCGCTGCCTGTAGCCCGAGACATATGCCGAGGAATGGCTTGTTGTTCTCCCGCGCCCATTTGCACGCCGCGATCTTACCTTCGAGCCCGCGCTTGCCGAAACCTCCTGGTACTATGATACCACTGGGGAAAATAGAAATAAATAAATGTTCAAAAAAAGGTTTAAAAAAGAAGAGGTTTGACAGTGGGCACTCTTGTCTGGCTGGGGGACGTTAATCAGGGAGTAGACCAGTTTATTATGGCTGGTAGGACTTTAAACAGGGAGTAGACAAGCCTGAATTTTCCCTCGCTAAAGAAATAACAAAGGTTGAGTGCGAAGGGCATTCACTCGTAAAATTTGTAGCCAAAACCAAATGTCAGCCCAAAGCAATCACCCTCGTTAGGGCTGATTCAGATGCTGACGAAAATTATCCGTTCATGATAAAATCAGCCCCCGTGCGGGAATCAAAACCACGGCCTGGCGCTTACAAGGCAGACGCGCTACCAACCAAGCTAACTAGGTTGGCTAAATAAACATTTTAGTTGCTTGCTAAGGCAACTTCAAATGGAACTTAACAGGCCTTCGACGGGCTGAAAAATTATTGGTGAAATTCAGTATCACTATTGGACACTTACTCAACCTTACAGAAGTCGGACCAGGTCTTGTGATACTCGGCCATGTTCCCAGTCTTCGGGTCCATACTTAGGAGTTCGGAGTCGAAATATTTGAGCTGGAGGTGTCGATTAGAATGGTAGGAAGCATGCTCTAGGGCGCGGGTCAGAGAAGCGTAGCAGTCCTCGAATTTGGTGTACTTGCCCACGAGACCAATGGTGACGGTCTTGTTCAGACGATCGATCCTGTAAAAGGTGAGAAAAATAGAGTCAATTAAAAAAAATCTCCTTTGCCAACACCACTCATTACACCACCTGTCACCAAAATGTACTTCATGGCTGGAGATTAGATGGTAGGCTACAGTTCGAAATTAAGTTGTGTCAAAACTTAAGAAATAACGAAAATGTCAATTTAACGAAAACCCTATCTGAACATGTAGATTTAATGTTATTTAACTGTGGGAAATAGAAATATGGAATTATTCACAGGTGCCAAAAGAAAATTCACCTTTCTGTTTGCTTTTGCTTTGCTTGTTCGAGTATTCGGTATTCGCCTGTTCGCTGTTCGCCAAAAAGCAAAAAGTACAAACTAACCTCACTTTCTCACGTGATCGATAAGTAGGGGGTGCATGGCGGGCGGGAGGGGAAATTTTTCGTGCGCATTCACATTACTCATGGCTAACTTCACCTCAATAATTGGTGAATAACAAAAGGCGGCTGTTCACTGACACCGAAATAGGAAATACCTACTAATGGTACCTACTGATTACGTAACAATAAAATTGAAGAGTTGAAACTGATATTGCTGATAATTACCTTTGTCAACACCACTCATTACACCACCTGTCACCAAAATGTACTTCATGGCTGGAAATTAGGTGCTAGATGCCCACAATATCATATGTTAACACTCAGGAAATAAAGAAAAATACCTATGTCAATTTAGCAAAACACTCATTACACCACCTGTCACCAAAATGTACTTCATGGCTGGAAATTAGGTGCTAGATGCCCACAATATCATATGTTAACACTCAGGAAAAAGAAAAATACCCATGTCAATTTAGCAAAACACTATTTGAACATGTAAATTTAATGTTACATATTTTACGATGGGCAGTAGAAATAATGGAATTATTCACAAGTGTCAAAAGAAATTTCGCCTTCTAATTTTCTATAGACTTCTGGGTGTGCTATAAAAACTCTGACAACGTCCCAAGGTAGGTAAATAGATCTCATCATTTCCAAACCCATTATTATTGCAACATTCTCTGAGTTCTCTCCATACGTCGTCATTGGTAGGTACCTGATAAGAATGTTCTTTCTCAGTCAAAATTCACTCCCATCATTGATAGAGGGGGCTATAACAATGGAGGCCTTGTCCGGAAATCGAAGAGATAAGGAGGACAGGATTAGAGAAAGCCAGCCGTTCCGAAAACAAACCTTGTTTGTTCAGGATGAAGTTTGCCCAGGCGGAAATCGAACCCGCAGTCTAGCGCTTACAAGGCAAACGCACTACCTCCCAAGCAAACTAGGCTGGCTGTAAAACTCTTTAGAATCTTCAGATACTAGTCTAGTGGGGTAGAAATAATAAAAGCACAAAGAAGATGGATTTGATTTCACTCATAAAAAAAAATAGTACATGTGACTATGACACAGGATTCAATACAAGCAGGGCGCGCTACGATACTGTAAATCCACCTAAACTTCATCAAATCATAGGTAACTACTCGGGTTGAGCAATGGAACTCGCTTGATAAGTGAGAGCCTGTGGGTTCAGCTCTCAAGTAAGACACAGATTTGTCAAGAGTTTGACAAGAATAATACCTTAGCATTCTCACCTTATAGATTGGCTTGACGTCAGGATTAAAGATGACGTTCTCAGGAGTGACGTGACAGAACATGGAGATTTTGGCACGTACCGATTCCGTATCGTCCATAGGATTGAATTGGGATCGGCATACGACCAGATCGGGAGACAAACCAAGCCCTAATGATGAGAAAATAAGATAAGATATGATTTACACATTTGTAATAAATCATGATTTTTTTTACAATAAAGGGAAGAGAAAATAAAATGAGGTGAACAATAAATTGGGAGCAGCATACGACAAGATCAGGACACAAACCAAGCCCTGATGACGAGAAAAAATATTAACTGAGATTAGCAATCAAAATCAAATCATTCTTTGTGGTAAAACAGAGAACTTTTTTTTTTCAACTTTTGTGGGTAGGTACCGTGGTCAACTTTTGTGGTCATTAATTCTTTGTTTCCAATTAAAATACCTTAATGATGGACATTTGAAAGTACTGAACTCTACTGTCTCTACTGTAAAATTTGTTGATACCTACCATTAAATTTATTGTATTCAAAATGTTCAGTTATCAACATAAATAAAGAAAGAACAGTATTACTAAGCAATTCCTTGACTATTAATCATCATCAAATCTCATACATGAATCATCATCAATCTTTTTACACTGGTAATGCTGCCACTGATTGCTTTTCGATTAAAGAGCTAATCAATTGTCCTAACAAGGCTGAGTGCTCCCTTAACTTTGCTTTCGAGATTTACAGTTGAAGCCGTTTCGAGAGCGAAAAGCCGTTTCGTTCTCGGAACAGCTGGCTTTCTATTTCTCCTATCCTCTCTTCCTTCTTTCTTCACTTCCGGGACAATAAGACCTTAGCAGTTACAGTTCCCTCTATCAAAGCTCTTGAAAAAAAAAAGACTTTTCGTGATAATTATAAGAGATAGAGGGACAGTTCCCTCTATCAAAACTCTTGAAAAAAAAAAGACTTTTCGTGATATAAGAGACAGAGGGACATGAAAATTTTGCAGTCCGCATCATTGATTGAAGAGATGATAATATTAGAATCACGTGTAGGTAGTTCAAATATTTCAAGGTTATCATGTTAGAATTCAACATTATTTGATTACTTACCTACTTGTACAACTATTATAAAACTACAATGTTAAAAATAAAAAGCCATTATTACAAATTACAAAAAAATTACAAAATTGATTTTTCGACAAGTCTCTTTAGGTAGATCACGTAAATAAATACGTAAATGTGTTGTACTAAAAGAACACTTCAAGGGCTTTTATTATACAAGCAAAAAATGGGATTTGTTGATACCTACCATTAAATTTATTGTATTCAAAATGTTCAGTTATCAACATAATTAAAAAAAGAACAGCATTACTAAGCAATTACTTGACTATTAATCATCATCAAATCTCATACATGAATCATCATCAATCTTTTTACTTTTTACACTGGTAATGCTGTCACTGGTTGCTTTTCGATTAAAGAGCTAATCAATTGTCCTAACAAGGCTGAGTGCTCCCTGAACTTTGCTTTCGAGATTTACAGTTGAAGCCGTTTCGAGAGCGAAAAGCCGTTTCGTTCTCGGAACAGCTGGCTTTCTATTTCTCCTATCCTTTCTTCCTTCTTTCTTCACTTCCGGGACAATAAGACCTTAGCAGTTACAGTTCCCTCTATCAAAACTCTTGAAAAAAAAAGACTTTTCGTGATAATTATAAGAGATAGAGGAACAGTTCCCTCTATCAAAACTCTTGAAAAAAAAAAGACTTTTCGTGATATAAGAGACAGAGGGACATAAAAATTTTGCAGTCCGCATCATTGATTAAAGAGATGATAATATTAGAATCACGTGTAGGTAGTTCAAATATTTCAAGGTTATCATGTTAGAATTCAAAATTATTTGATTACTTCCTAACACTACGGACAGTAGGTCGTTTGCGCCTTTAGCCTGTTTCAATGTCCATTGTCCACAAATGCTTTCATTCGTAGCTTTGGAAAGCATGTTCAGAAGGACTACGGACAGTAGGTCGTTTGCGCCTTTAGCCTGTTTCAATGTCCATTGTCCACAAATGCTTTCATTCGTAGCTTTGGAAAGCATGTGTTTTAAAGCCCTCACAGGGGTTTGAACCACGGCCTTTGCTTCAGAAGACCACACCTGAGAACCATCTGCTCTGGTTATTTAGGCCGTTTCCATATTCACATACTTGATGTTGTAATGTAATTAATGGTCAAAGCGCTCGCTTGGTAAACAGAGGGACGCGGGTTCAATACCAGTCGAAGCATGGAATTTTATCATCAAAATAATTTGACAATTTGTCCACAGTAATAGTAGTAGCCTACTGCTGGAGTAAAGGGTATTAGAGCAGTATAAATAACCACTATTATTACATATTATTATTTGAGAATTTTACAATAATGGAGCTATAAGGGCTTAGGAGTTAGCTGGCATTCAAATCGCCTAGAGTTTACCTTCCACTCAGGATTTTAGTTTTATTATCTCACTTGCTGAATTTGTTCATTCTCAAGGCAAGTTCAAAGTCGTCACAGGGGGTCGAACCTAGGACCTCTCAGCAGGAGAATAAGTGTTTTGAAGTCCTCGTAGCGGCTCAAACCTAGGACTCTACATCAGGAGACCAAAGCGGTTCTCAATGTAGTCCAGGAGGTTCCTTAGAAAAATTTCAGCACAATCTTGCTGCTTCTTAAGGTAAATTGGTTTTGAAGTCATCACATGGATTCGAACCCGGGACCTTCGGTTTTAAAGTCCAACTGAGTTTACCCGTTTGTTTATTGATACACTCTTACTTGGTGTTCCTCACGGTAGATGGTTTTTAAGTGCTCTCTCGGAGTCGAATAGAGGACCATTGGTCTAGAAGTCGGACTTGATTTACCTGTTTCAATATTGATACATATCATTCGCTGTTTTTCAAGGCAAATTGGTTTTAAAGTCCTCACAGGGAATCGAACGCAGGACCTTTGAAGTACCGCTGAGTTAGTCCGTTTCAATATCAATCAACACACTCTTAAGGTCCGTTCCCACTTGTGAGTTTCATCCGATTTTTCCCCCGAATGTCCTGTAGGCAATATAATTTAAATGAGAGTTTTTCCACTTACACACGACACGATTTTTTTTCCGAACGACACAGAATGGCCTTGTACTTGAAGGCAAGGTGATTTAAATGACAGTGTGCCAATGCCAACTTACGCTCGACACACAAAATCTCCTTGTAGGCAATGTAATTTAAATGAGAGTGTTTCTACTACACACGACACGATTTTTGTGAACGACAAGTGGGAACCGGCCTTTACTGCTTCCCAAGGCAAATTGGTTTTGAATTTCTCACGCGGAGTCGAACCCGGGACCTTCTGTAGGCTGGGTTAGGTTTGTATGTCGACGCATTCCTTCATTTTTCTCAACACTATCTCCTTGTCTTCTTCGTTTCTAATTAGGAGTAACTTATCAGTCCCTGAGCTGCCAAACAGTCCCCCGATACCAGTCTTCTTCTTCGTTTTGATTTTGATGAGGATACCTGTAAAAATAAAAATTGTACATTGTAAATTTTTGGGCAAAATAAGCAGGAAAATCGATACAACAGTAAAAAATACACTAAGCTCCAAGTAAAAGTGACTATTAAATAGACATTTCCCGCTGAACTGTTCAGAATCAGAACCAAAATCCTGATTCCGATCATTAGTAGTTACAGAGTTCCCTCTGTCAAACATCTTTTTTTTTTTTTTTTTTTTTTTTTTTTTTTTTTTTTTTTAAAGAGGAAAATATAAATAAATAAAAAATAAAATAAAGTAAAATCATTGCACTTGGTCAAATATCCACCCCAACTAAATAGAATAGAATAGAATATACCCTGTTTATACTGCAAGAATGAGACTGAAAGTCCCTTTACCTCCCCCCCCCCAAGTCTAAACACTAAAAAGCTTGAAACAGGTTGTTTTATTTAGTGGATAGGCGTTCGGTAACCTTACCTTCGGGCGTAGATTTGGGAACGGCAGCAAGCTCAGTCCACGGATGTTCCCACTCAATCTGCACACCTCCAAACAGATCATTAGGGGTTAAATATAGGAGACGTCGGTTTGTAATGAGGAGGATGTCCTTGGATATGATACGGATGTGATGCTGGTACACGTCCGTGTGAATGTATTTACCTGGAGGTGAAATGGATGAGTTATGGAATGGTTCTCAATGTTATATATTTGAGAATTGGACAATAATAATAATAACAGTCTAAAACAAGGGCTGATTGAGAGGCTGACTAAAAATGCCGAACCCTTCTGAATACGGGTAAAAGTATGGCCTCGTTATCCCATCCGGAGAGTGGAGACATTAGCCGCGGGGCCCCGCTCCTAATGTAGGCAACTGGCCAGCATATCATAACCCAGTACATAACCACAAACCTACCTTTATCCAATTCATGCAGAATGGCATTCCCCTCGGCCTCCAGGGCAGAGTATGGCCTCGTTATGCCATCCGGAGACATTAGCCGCGGGGCCCTGCTCCTCTTAGTTTCCTCAGTGGTGTCGGCCACTCGTCGGACAGCATTGAAAGAACCGGACGCGAAATCTATCACGCCGGCCGTCGGCCGAGTGAATAGGCCGATCATACCTGAGGGGGAAGAAGGAAAAGATGGAATAGATTAGTTTTCCATGGAGCTTAAACATGAAATACAAGGAGGTTTATAGGTGTAACGTAGGTATCTTTGAAATAATCTATATAAATAAAAGTCTAGATTTTTCTTTACATTGCTTAGAATCGTGAAATTTTTAGTTACTCTTACTCCTTATGCATCAAGGATTCTTGCATTTATTTTATACATAGCTACTCATTTTCCTCACGAGGCTGAGTGGGCCCCGCAACAGCCAGTCACGGAATCAATCATTTGCATTATATAAATTTTTTAGCCCGCCCGAAATCGAACCTGTGTCTCCCGCGTACAAGGCGAGCGCAGTGAGGAGTTTACTTTCCATTACCTATAGGTATCAGGGCCGGGGGGACGCCGCTCTCCACTGGAGGAGGGGCCGAGGAGGATCATATTGCACAGGGCAGCGGCAAGGTCATCCACGTCGTTATTGTAGCGAGTCAACACCAGAGCGCGGTTCTTTAGGGAGTTGGGAATCTCCTGGAGAAGGAACGAAACGATGGTCCAGTCTGAAAGAAAATGAAAGTCGGTCAAATATTGGCAGAGAAGTCAGCTCCCATGGCGTAGTGGTCACTGCACTCGCCTTGCACGCGGGAGACCCGGGTTCGATTCCCGGCGTGGTCAAGAAATTTGTATCATGCAAATGATTGATTCCGTGCCTGGCTGTTGCGGAGCCCACTCAGTCTCGTGAGGAAAATGAGTAGCTTTGATATATAAATGCGCATAGCGACCGGTGCCAGCATGGTAGGTAAAAAGTGGATGTTGGGATTATTGAGTTATTTGGGGAAATCCTACAATGCTGCAGTGAGCACCAAAGTTGTGATATAATAACACAAAGAAACTGCCTTTATTTATTGTTTTATATTACCCAGGTCACACTTGAGTGCGGTGACAATGCACTGCACAGCCGGGGACAAGGATATATAAGCCATGGGGTACTTGGGCTGGCTGGGCAGCTTGAGCGGGACGCGGGGGAGGGTAATGATGAATTTCTTTCGGAGGGAGGCACGGTCCGGAATGAGAACGCCATCGTCATCATCTTCTTTCTCATCAATGCGGAGGTTAGACGCATCCGCTACGATACGGGCAATATCCGGGTCCGTGATGGTAAGTGTGTCCAAGGGGCCACCCGGGGTCCCGAGGCCCTCACCGCTCGGCCCTGCTGCTTCTGCAATACAACAACATGGAGAGTGAGGGAGATGGGTTTTTTTTTTTATTTAAGATGAGAGTTGCACTGCCGTTTTGATTTCGTAACAATTAAACAACATTAGACGCATGTGGTCTGTATCGTAGCATGCCCATCCCTTAGTGTAGACTGTAGTATGTCCCTCATCGGATGGGTGATAAAAAAAAAACACAATACTTCCCATTTACGTGCTAGGTCAACACGAGAACACTAGAAAGTAAGACGTTGAAATATTTGCAATCGAAAAATGAGAACAATGTTTTGTCGATTGTAGGGATTGAAGCCGGGACCTTCTGCATGGCAAGCGAGCGCCTTACCACTGGGCCAGATAAAAAGTTCTTTTTTTTTAAACAAGGATAAATAATATTTAAATTCTTACCGTGTGTCCTATAAAACTTCGCGCCCCAATCATGAGGCCCTCAGCGAATTCTCCAGGGCCCTGGATAGCGCCCTGGAATGGCTCATAGAACAGATCCTCCACCCCTGTAGCCAGCCCTGTTACTAGACCATATGGGTTACCCAGTACATCCAGCCCTAGGACTAGCACGTAGGCTTGCTTGAGGAATTGGCCTGAAAGTAGAATAGAACTAGTGGTTCTGTGAACTGTAGACCTCACTCAGATTCTTTTGCCTAAGCTGAGACTTTAAGAATAACGTCCTGTCATATCGACAATAATTATTGTTGTTTAACTTGGTACCTATTTGAATGTTGGAAAAATAGCCAGCCCTGTTACTAGACCATATGGGTTACCCAGTACATCCAGCCCTAGGACTAGCACGTAGGCTTGCTTGAGGAATTGGCCTGAAATTAGAATAGAACTAGTGGTTCTGTGAACTGTAGACCTCACTCAGATTCTTTTGCCTTTTTGCTGAGACTTTAACAATAACGTCCTGTCATATCGACAGTAATTATTGTTGTTTAACTTGGTACCTATTTGAATGTTGGAAAAATTTACGATTTAGAAAAATGGTTGGGTGGACTGGTGGTAGTGCTGTCACAAGTTTAAATTTACTTTTTTTATTGTCATGATATGTCAAAGGCCCTCAGCGAATTCTCCAGGGCCCTGGATAGCGCCCTGGAATGGCTCATAGAACAGATCCTCCACCCCTGTAGCCAGCCCTGTTACCAGACCATATGGGTTACCCAGTACATCCAGTCCTAGGACTAGCACGTAGGCTTGCTTGAGGAATTGGCCTGAAAGTAGAATAGAACTAGTGGTTCTGTGAACTGTAGACCTCACTCAGATTCTTTTGCCTAAGCTGAGACGTTAACAATAACGTCCTGTCATATCGACAATAATTATTGTTGATTAACTTGGTACCTATTTGAATGTTGGAAAAATTTGACTGGGTGGTGGACTGGTGGTAGTGCTGTCACAAGTTTAATTTTACTTTTTTTTTATTGTCATGATATGTCAAAATTTAATAATAAAGCACAAATATTACTATTAGTATTTTACACTGGTAATGCCGCCACTGGTCGCAACTCCATTAAACTAGCTCAATTGTCCTCACGAGGTTGAGTGCACACCGAACTCCAAGCAGAAAGCCGAAAAAACTTCGACCCCGCCGGGAATCAAACCCAAGACCTCCGGCGTGCAAGCCTAGTGTGATACCCACTCGGCCACGGAGGTTCCTTCAATCAAGAAAAGGAAGGAAGGAATTTTAATTGTGTTGGGCATTAAATGCTTGTCACAAATGTCCTTCCTCGCTTGATAAACTACGCTAAATTTAATGACTTGACTTGGACTCGAACCACCAACCTCCAGATCCAGAGTCCACCGTGCTAACCACTACACCACTGAGGTGTCCTGCTTTGAAAAAATGTCTTCTGGGTAATCCTACGTATGAATGGGTAACCCTACGTAATACATAATTATGTATCAAAACAGAAACAATTGCTCTCAATGGCTCACGGTGATACCAATATCAAATGATCACTTTGATTTGTCTCCAATACAGTTTCGTGATGCTTTAGCAATGCGTTATGGCAATGAATTGCAAGGCCTTCCCGCTAATTGCAAGGCCTTCCCGCTAATCTCAACTACGCTTTGGACTGTAAAAAGGTGGTCTAGTCAAGTTTGGTCATGACTATTTACGTGATGAGTGTGCTGCATTAGCTGGCCTCGCCTATAATGGTGTGACTATCGAACCAGTTGTTCGTGAGACTGGTCCTAATATTTTTATGGATATCACAGCATTACTAAGTGCCTACTTTGCAATCAATTTCCATACATCATTAATCTTTTTGTTGTTGTTGCTTCTCTGCTGCTGCAATAATCTGCAGCTTCAATCTGTTGGCCCCGGGTGTCGTGAATGATGATGATTGACAGTGGAAGCGTTTTAAGATTTGACACAACATAAAAATGAAACGAAGACACAGTGGTTTTTTTTTTCAATGAAAACTATCAATTTCTTCACGAAAACTTTATTTTAATTAAACTTCTTTTATAAACTTGTGACTGCTAACAAATTTCTAATTACTGAACTATTTTAAATATACTAAATGAAACTTCTAATATCTTTTGGGAAAGGCTACTAATTTTACGTCCGTCTACTACCAGGACTTTCTGCTAACTCACTCTAGTTTACAAACAAAATCTGCTGATGGAAAATCTACTCCTTTCCTCGTTGGCAACCTAAACATCAGCTGTCTAATTTAATTAAATTATTCTTAATTAACTATTTCTAATTATAAAACACTTGCTAAAAACACCTAACTTGTATCTAAACTCGCGCTGTTCGCGACAACAATAGGGGATAATGAGCAACCCATAGCAAGGGAATCTTGGGTGTATACAGTATTGTTATATGAAAAGTAAGCTGTAGTAAGACAGAATTCAATAATTTCTTTAAAAAGTTCAAAGTTTAGATCCGTATGATTTTTAATGACGTTCCATTTACTCAAAATTAGATTTAAGGCCAAAGAAGTAGGGATTTTAGTGAACAAAGAAATAACATCCAAAGAAATTAATTTATATCCACTCTTAATAGTTTTGGATTTAATAAAGTCACGAAATTCAAATGAGTTTTTAACATTGTATGTGGAACTTTTCAGGGGTTGTAATATTGGGACTAAAAATTTAGATAAATTGTAGGATGGGGAATTAATACAGGAAACAATAGGTCTTAATTTTAACTCAGGCTTATGAATTTTAGGTAAACCATAGATTTTGGGGGCAACAGAATTGTAAGTCATGAGTTCTCTTTTTCCTATCTAATAATAGAAAAATTAATAAACAATAACAAAATCTTCTCTAGCTATTTCAAATTAAACATAACAGGTACCTACATACTACAAAAAATTAGAATACTATAAACTATAAGTACCTATAGGATTTACTAATCAATGAATAATCTCAAATTTTATCAATAAATAATCAGCAATGAACAAAATAAATTAATAGATATTATTGAATATAAAACAAAAAACTGTGATCATTTCCTCAAAATTTAATTTAAGAAAATATTATTGAATCATAAATAATGAAAAGGGACAATTAATTAAATGGAAAATTATAAATAAAAAAATTATTATTTCATATTTCAATCAAATTCGAGAGGGTAAAGGGAACCAACTGGACGAGTAATAATATTACCATTTGAGATCTGGATGTCAACAGTACCTACATTCTTTTGTCTATTATAGTATAACTTTCTGATGACTCCATAAGGCCATTTTGACCGAGTTAATTTACCTTCTCGAATTAGAACAACTTCTCCTACTTTAGGATCTAAACTGTTCACTTTACCTTGTGAAAACATAACCTTCTTTCTCTCTCGCAGAGAACAAATATACTGCTTTGACCAATGCCTCCAGAAAAGCTCTAAGTATGAATTTCCCTTTTTCCAGAGGTCGGCCACTTTACGAAAGGTCAGACTTTGGGCTTTGTCATTGGTATAGTCACCGTCTTGTGACGTAAGCGTGTCCCTCTTGATGCCGAGGAAGTGATTGGGTGTAATAATCATATCTTCCTCGCCATAATAACCAAGAGGACGTGCATTTACTATATTTTCTACTTCTATCAGAATTGTGTTCAGCTGAACACTTGTCAACATCAATTTACCTATTGTCTTCTTTAAACACTGCTTGACAATTCCTATGATTCTTTCATAAGCACCTCCTTGCCATGGGTGTAAAGGGCTAATGTAGGTAAACTTGATTTTCTTGCTATTTAAGTTATCGTACAAACTGTTTGTAACGTTTTCTAATAGTTTGAATGACATTGCATTATCGCAAAGTAGTTGGATAATGTTACCTCGGCGAGCGATGAATCGCCGAAAAGCCAAGACTAAATCGGTACCGGACTCACTTTGGGTAAGTTCTAAGTGCACAGCGCGCGTTGTAAGGCACGTAAATATTAAGCCATACACCGGTGAAATACCTCCACTAGGATTGTCCTTGACATACAAAGGACCAAAGTAATCCATACCTACGTATGAGAAACTAATGTTCTGATTAACTCTGAAATTGGGCAGGATAGAGAAATCTGGCATTTTGTACGGATTCACACTGAATCGTTTACAAGTTACACACTTCTTCAGAACGCTACGTACTTCAGTACGACCTTGCGATTTCCTTCTGATTTCCTTGAATTACTAGATCTGATTTCCTAGATCTGATTTCCTTGACTTGATAAAAGTCGGCAGAACTTTGTTTTTTTTTTTTTTTTTTTTTTTTTTTTTTTTTTTTTAAAGAGGAAAATATAAATAAATAAAAAATAAAATAAAGTAAAATCATTGCACTTGGTCAAATATCCACCCCAACTAAATAGAATAGAATAGAATATACCCTGTTTATACTGCAAGAATGAGACTGAAAGTCCCTTTACCTCCCCCCCCCCAAGTCTAAACACTAAAAAGCTTGAAACAGGTTGTTTTATTTAGTGGATAGGCGTTCGGTAACCTTACCTTCGGGCGTAGATTTGGGAACGGCAGCAAGCTCAGTCCACGGATGTTCCCACTCAATCTGCACTATAAAAAAAAACAAAAAAAAAAAAAATAAAATAAAAAAAAAATAAAATAAAATAACAATCCATTGATTTTTCGACAAGTCTCTTTAGGTAGATCACGTAAATAAATACGTAAATATGTGTTGTACCAAAAGAACACTTCAAGGGCTTTTATTATACTAGCAAAAAATGGAATAGCTTTTAAACGTACCTAGATGGACGTAATATACCCTTCGGGAGGATATGTCCAAAATTGGGCAGGCCCTTTAACACTACGGACAAAAGTAAGACGTTGAAATATTTGCAATCGAAAAATGAGAACAATGTTTTGTCGATTGTAGGGATTGAAGCCGGGACCTTCTGCATGGCAAGCGAGCGCCTTACCACTGGGCCAGATAAATAATATTTTACCACTGGGCCAGATTTTTAACAAGGATAAATAATATTTAAATTAAATGCACGCCGCGATCTTACCTTCGAGCCCGCGCTTGCCGAAACCTCCTGGTACTATGATACCACTGGGGAAAATAGAAATAAATAAATGTTTTTTTTTTAAGGTTTAAAAAAGAAGAAGTTTGACAGTGGGCACTCTTGTCTGGCTGGGGGACGTTAAACAGGGAGTAGACCAGCCTGAATTTTCCCTCGCTAAAGATATAACAAAGGTTGACTGCGAAGGGCATTCACTCGTAAAATTTGTATCCAAAACCAAATGTCAGCCCAAAGCAATCACCCTCGTTAGGGCTGATTCAGAGGCTGATGAAAATTATCCGTTCATGATAAAATCAGCCCCCGTGCGAGAATCAAAAACCGCGGCCAGGCGCTTACAAGGCAGACGCGCTACCAACCAAGCTAACTAGGCTGGCTAAATAAACATTTTAGTTGCTTGCTAAGGCAACTTCAAATGGAACTTAACAGGCCTTCTACGGGCTGAAAAATTATTGGTGAAATTCATTATCACTATTGGACACTTACTCAACCTTACAGAAGTCGGACCAGGTCTTGTGATACTCGGCCATGTTCCCAGTCTTCGGGTCCATACTTAGGAGTTCGGAGTCGAAATATTTGAGCTGGAGGTGTCGATTAGAATGGTAGGAAGCATGCTCTAGGGCGCGGGTCAGAGAAGCGTAGCAGTCCTCGAATTTGGTGTACTTGCCCACGAGACCAATGGTGACGGTCTTGTTCAGACGATCGATCCTGTAAAAGGTGAGAGAAAAATAGAGTCAATTAAAAAAAAATATTGAAGAAAATACAGTAGAACCTCGATTATTTCAACTAATTGGGACCGGGGGTAGTTGAGATGATCACTTTCTATGATCTTTTCCTCTGATAAGATAGGATATCCTTTGAAAAAACAATACATTTCGAAGTTGAAATATTAGAGATTTGAAATAATCGACTGTAATATGTAGCTAGTAGCTATTATCTTCTACCTACATAATGCATTACACTTCGCTTTCTCTACAAAGCTTTCGAAAAGTACGAGCTACCTGAGGAAACACACTGGTACGATCTGGGCGGATACTTTCGCAAGCGTACCGAAATAAAGCCAGGAACTGGTGAGGATTTTTCCGCTCTCCCTGTACCGTAATAGAGTCTAAATTCCCGTATTGTACGATAATATGAGTATTATGTTGCCATGTACCGTAACTTTACGTTGTGAATAATATTATCAAATTTTCTACGGTATTGTCGCGTTGAACGGTAGTAGAGGTCGCTTTGCCCTGTAATGAGTACTTTTTTTTATCATTATTATTCTTTCACCCTGTACCGTAAAAGCTAGTTTTGTACGGTAATTCGTCACCTTGTACTGTAATAGTTGTGTCTTTTTTCCGGAGTGATTGAACAATCTCTGTCGATTTATTGGAGAATTAAATTAAATAAATCCCTTATCCCTGTATTTATTTTTGTTGTTGTAAACTACACATTTATGTATATTTGTCAGACTCGAACTTTCTCCTCTCAAGTTGTTAGAGGTTGCGCTTACAAGGCAGACGCGCTACCCTTCAAGCCTTCAAGCTAGCTAGGGTGGCGATCACTAATCTAAGGCGCAATGCACACTAGTGAAATTCGTTTCTAGTGAAACCCATGTATTAAAACATCTCCCTTAACATGAGAGACAGACTCTTTCACTCAGAGGATGTCTTCCAGATAACCATTGAAAATACATAAGTGACCTATGGCAGCAAGTGTGGACGTCCAAAGCGGAATTCCTTTGTTTGAATCATGTTGAAAAAAAAAAAGGGGGAA
>NW_007377710.1:31989-71878 GCF_000475195.1 Diaphorina citri
AAAAAAAGAAAAATGATGTGCTGGTCTAGTACTCAGACTACTGAACTATTTTAAATATACTAAATGAAACTTCTAATATCTTTTGGGAAAGGCTACTAATTTTACGTCCGTCTACTACCAGGACTTTCTGCTAACTCACTCTAGTTTACAAACAAAATCTGCTGATGGAAAATCTACTCCTTTCCTCGTTGGCAACCTAAACATCAGCTGTCTAATTTAATTAAATTATTCTTAATTAACTATTTCTAATTATAAAACACTTGCTAAAAAACACCTAACTTGTATCTAAACTCGCGCTGTTCGCGACACCGGGGGGGTTGGGTGGACTGGTGGTAGTGCTGTCACAAGTTTAAATTTACTTTTTTTATTGTCATGATATGTCAAAATTTAATAATAAAGCACAAATATTACTATATTTGTCACAATTTAAAGATACAAGATAGCTTCCTCCCTTAATTAGCACAAAAAGTATAATACCATTTGAATAAGTATGTTTACACTGGTAATGCCGCCGCTGGTCGCAACTCCATTAAACTAGCTCAATTGTCCTCACGAGGTTGAGTGCACACCGAACTTCAAGCAGAAAGCCGAAAAAACTTCGACCCCGCCGGGAATCAAACCCAAGACCTCCGGCGTACAAGCCTAGTGTGATACCCACTCGGCCACGGAGGTTCCTTCAATCAAGGAAAGGAAGGAAGGAATTTTAATTGTGTTGGGCATTAAATGCTTGTCACAAATGTCCTTCCTCGCTTGATAAACTACGCTAAATTTAATGACTTGATTTGGACTCGAACCACCAACCTCCAGATCCAGAGTCCACCGTGCTAACCACTACACCACTGAGTTTGGTAGGTTCCTTCAATCAAACTATTATTTACCTGTATAATGACTGGTAGCTTCAGAGATAAGCATACTCTGGTTAAGGAACACACTTGACTACTAGAATTACCAGAGTACAAACTAGTACTAACTACTCCGGTCTCCTGACTATCATTCATATGAGCAGATGTATTTTGTTGCTGTAGCTTGAATACGACATCATGGATATCAGTCAGAGTAACGCCTATAGATTGCATCAATATGGATAGGAACTCTGGTAGATCTGAAGTATCTGATCCCTGAAAAGACAAAAGCATAGAACGTGAAACTCGCGCCAGCTAAAGCCAGCCACTCATTATCAGGTAGACCTGACGACAGGTACACCTACCTGATAGTGTGTGTGCTCATCAGGTAGCAGGTACTCTACCTGATAGTATGTGACTATTTATTGTTAAGGCGGTCTCTTCTTAATACCTTGTGTGCGCATCCATTTTCGTTTAGGACTATTGCACTGCTATGTATAGTAAGTTAGTAAGCATACCATCCTAAACCCGAGTGTACAGAACTGCACCAAACCAAGTTCCAACATACCTGAGCAGTAAAGCTGACATGTATTTTAAGAGGAGAGAAGTGCAAATTATCATAGAAGTTCTTAACTTCAGCCACCGTATGTAAAGCTACATGGTCCAATAGAGGTGTTTCCACCTTCTTGATATCCTGCGAAAACAAATAAATCACAGTTATACTAGTGGTTCTGTGAACTGTAGACCTCAATCAGATTCTTTTGCATAAGCTGAGACTTTGGCTAAATGGGTGACCCTACGAAGTATACATGAGTATCAAAACAGAAATAAAAGTAAAAGTATCTACACGTCTTCTGTAGGTACCTATATCTTATATCTAAAAAAAGAGGTGACACAGTTTTTTTTTTAGAATATTTATAAACCTGTCAATCACTCTAAAGAATAAAATTGAAGAAGAATAAAATAAAATTGAAGAATTGAATTGAATTTTGGGCCTGATCGAATCTTTGGGGGAACCGTAGCCCTTTTTCTCAGTGACTTCTTCAGTTCACTTAACCACTTGTTTTAAATCCTGACCAAAAGTGTCGGGAGGCGCGCGAACGTCAAGAGTTTGAAGCGACACCAAAGTCCGGCCTGTATTAACACGAAATATTGTTCTAGTTTAGCCAGCCTAGTTAGCTTAGTTGGTACTGCGTGTGCCTTGTGAGCGCTAGGCCGCGGGTTCGATTCCCGCCCGGGGCGGATTTTATCCTGAAGGGATAATGTTCGTTCTCGGAACGGCTGGCTTTCTCCTTTCAGGGTGCACTCAATCTCATAGTTGGTTGAAATCCTGGAGGAAAGGTGTCAAAGCTAGATAAGAACTTGTTGGTTAAAAGGGGGTTGCTTGTCCACCTCGTGTTTTGGATTGTAGATAAATACTAGGATGCAAGAGGGGGGAAATTGCCCAATGGTCAAATATTTTGACATAGTAAGGTGTGTCCACACATAGTCGACCGGCTGTCAATTGATGTCGACTGAACCGTCCACACTGCCTCGATAACATACCTATAGTTTCTCCTCATCGCGTCGATCGACGGCCGGTCGACTATGTTTGCCCATACCTTAACAACATTTTGGCATTTCTTTCCTTCTTTCCATACTCACCTCTCATGGAAATCAATATCCTCGCTCGTATGATTGATAATGAGTGGCGCCATACCAGACCTATACTCATTGAACGTAACATACAGGGTGTCACTCACCTCTCATGGAAATCAATATCCTCGCTCGTATAGGCTTTAGAACTGGGAAGAGAGAACAAAAAATACATTATTATTTTTTACAAATTAGAATAAAATTACATTACTTTGCTTCCTATAGGATAAGGAAAGTAAAAAAGCTAACAAAAATGATAAATATGTAATTATGTTTGTATCTCAATAAGTTTTTTTTTTCTTTTTTGGAGAGTTTTGATAGAGGAAACTGTAACAAAGGAGGTCACATTGTCCCGAAATGGAAGACAGAAAAAGCACAGGATAGGAGAAAGCCAGCCGATCCAAAAACAAACTCATCTGTTTAGGATAATGTTCGCCCTTGACGGAAATCGAACCCGCAACCGTGCTCTTACAAGGCAGACGCGCTACGTTCCAAGTTAACTAGAATGGCGCCCGGGGCGAACTTTACCCTGAACAGATAAGGTTTGTTCTCGGAACGGCTGAGATTTCTCTTATTCTGCCAGCTCTATCTAGGCTGGTAATAAGTCCTTCAGTGAAAAGTCTCACCATGGTTGGCAGCAATAGTCTTCGGCAGGGGCACAGGGGCCATGACAACCGGATCTAGTTTTTTCGGCATTTTGTGTATTACCTGTTCAAAAGCGGCAAGCATAGCTTCCTTACTGGTCTGCTGGGCAGCGAAGAACTCCATCATAGCATTGACAATACTCAGCTCTACTTTCACATGGAACTCTTGTATAAGCACCTTGTAGTATTTGTACTGACGGACCTGAGAGTTTACGTTCAGTCGCTGCACAATGCTTACTTCGATGAAAGGCTTTAGAACTGGGAAGAGAGAACAAAAAATACATTATTATTTTTTACAAATTAGAATAAAATTACATTACTTTGCTTCCTATAGGATAAGGAAAGTAAAAAAGCTAACAAAAATGATAAATATGTAATTATGTTTGTATCTCAATAAGTTTTTTTTTTCTTTTTTGGAGAGTTTTGATAGAGGAAACTGTAACAAAGGAGGTCACATTGTCCCGAAATGGAAGACAGAAAAAGCACAGGATAGGAGAAAGCCAGCCGATCCAAAAACAAACTCATCTGTTTAGGATAATGTTCGCCCTTGACGGAAATCGAACCCGCAACCGTGCTCTTACAAGGCAGACGCGCTACGTTCCAAGTTAACTAGAATGGCGCCCGGGGCGAACTTTACCCTGAACAGATAAGGTTTGTTCTCGGAACGGCTGAGATTTCTCTTATTCTGCCAGCTCTATCTAGGCTGGTAATAAGTCCTTCAGTGAAAAGTCTCACCATGGTTGGCAGCAATAGTCTTCGGCAGGGGCACAGGGGCCATGACAACCGGATAGATAGCATCCTGCATTTGGTTATCCACCTGCAACCGGTTCAACTTTAGATGAAGCTGAGTGCTAACACTGGAGCTACGCATTTGAAGCCACAGACCCGAGTTGTACACGCGCCGCAGGCGACGTCTTTGAGGCGCGAGCAGCTCGAAGGTTTCGAAGTTGACCTGGACAGAGGAGTGAGCGTGTTAATATGCGAGACTGTGGTGAGCAGTGAACGTGATAATAACTTTGCATTTTTTAAAGGAATTTTACTTTATAAGGTTGTTGTTGTTGTTGTAGCGGCTTCAGCTGTAGCCGAATGGTGATGGTCTCTAGCAATGTTTAATTGACTCGTTCTGAACAGCAGTCAGAGTCAACCGTCAACCATCGTGAGCCCTTGGGCTTATTCTTAAAAGCAGAGAGAACCTTTTAAAAACTGCCAGCTAGTTAGGCTGGTTAGGGTTAGCTGTATTTACCTGTAATAGTTTAGGGCTAACTTTGACTTCGGGAATCATGAGGACTTGGGCTTATTCTTAAAAGCAGAGGGAACCTTTTAAAAACTGCCAGCTAGTTAGGCTGGTTAGGGTTAGCTGTATTTACCTGTAATAGTTTAGGGCTAACTTTGACTTCGGGAGACACAGAGCCATAGCCTTGCAATGTCAGCTGATTGTTGTACATTATGAAGGCGCTTTCCAAATCATTACTATCCTCTATGCTCATCTGCTTGTAGCGCTTTCGTTCTGACTTCTGGCTTTCCCAGATGATTCCAGAGCTACGAAACAATAAGAGTATAGAAAACAGAATACAGTAGAATAAATGAAATAGAATAGAATAGTAGATCCAGTCTTAAAAAGGCGTTCTCTACCACCAAACCCTTGGAGCTATGTAAACTGGGGCAAGCAATCAGAGGAACGCCGTCCTTTTTCAAGTTTTCGCCTGTCAGTTCCGTCCTCTGTGTTCTTCTTGGCTCAAATCAATTTTATTTAAGCATTGCTGGCCAATATATATGACAATTGTGTGTTTTATGCTAAGGATATCAATTAATGCCATACTGATAATCCTAGTCCTACTTCCCATTATCCAAAGGAAATGATAGTGTTCCTCTAATTGCTTGGCCCAGTTTACATAGCTCCAAGGGTTTGGTGGTAGAGAATGCCTCCTTATGACTGGATCTCTTATTCTATAGCTTGACACAGTCTCAATCAAATGAGGACAAAATTCTATACTTGGGCTGGAATTGAGCCCCTGCTCTCCTTATTACCAGACGAGCACCTTGACCACAGAGGTAGGACCAAGCGATTAAATTTCCAGTGAACATTAGTGATTTGAACAGAAAGAGACTTACCTTGTTATGCTCATATACATAGAGAGACTTACCTTGTTATGCTCATATACATAGAGAGACTTACCTTGTTATGCTCGTACAATCTATACAGCCAGAACTTCCGACCACGTCCAGAGAGAACTTGTCACTCCAGTCTCCATTTTCCACCTTGATGCAAGCTTTCTTCTTCCCGAAGAATGCTTTCTCTTTGTACGAAAACATGATGGTGCCTGGAAATGAAAGGAAAATACAGAAGTATAACTAAGAAGGATAAAAAAATCTTTCCCGATAAAAAATTCTTTCCGCGGATAGGATTCTATCGTTCATATGAAATTTCAACCAGGAATTTCTATACAGTACAAAACTAATTAAATGGTTGATATTTATTTTATGAAACTTTGAGTAGAAAATTTTCAATTCGACCTATACATATACAGGCCAGTAATGTTTTCGTTCATTTAAAAAATTAAACCAAAATTGAGTCATAGAGTTCACTTAGTTACCTACCTTTGTATGAGGGTGGATGGTAGAGGACATGGCCGCTATCATCCAGGGGTTTGTATGTTAACATAAAAATCTTTCCCGATAAAAAATTCTTTCCGCAGATAGGATTCTATCGTCCACATGAAATTTCAACCAGGAATTTCTATACAGTACAAAACTGATTCACTGGTTGATATTTATGAAACTTTGAGTAGACAAATTTCAATTTGACCTATACATATACAGGCCAGTAATGTTTTCGTTCATTTAAAAATTAAACCAAAATTGAGTCATAGAGTTCACTTAGTTATCTACCTTTGTATGAGGGTGGATGGTAGAGGACATGGCCGCTATCATCCAGGGGTTTGTATGTTAACATGAGTTCAGTCTTGTTTATCATCCAGAACATGGAGTTCACTTAGTTACCTACCTTTGTATGAGGGTGGATGGTAGAGGACATGGCCGCTATCATCCAGGGATTTGTATGTTAACATGAGTTCAGTCTTGTTTATCATCCAGAACATGGAGTTCACTTAGTTACCTACCTTTGTATGAGGGTGGATGGTACGAGGAGTGGCGCCATACCAGACCTATACTCATTGAACGTAACATACAGGGTGTCACTCACCTCTCATGGAAATCAATATCCTCGCTCGTATGATTGATAATGAGGAGTGGCGCCATACCAGACCTACGAGTATACTCATTGAACGTAACATACAGGGTGTCACTCACCTCTCATGGAAATCAATATCCTCGCTCGTATGATTGATAATGAGGAGTGGGACCTTATTGATCTGGCTTCTAATGTGACCAACATTAACCGAAGAACCATACAATTTAACCAATTCCTTTTGAGTGTCAACAGCCAATTTATAATGAGAAATTATGGTATGGTACTTTATGGTCGCTACTCTCTCGGTTAAAGGTAGCTACTCTAGAGATTACAGGTCGCTACTGAGTCTGAGGACGCTACAGCGGCTGTACAGTTGAGAGCTTGAATGTCGATAATAATGGGTATGCCTAGATTGCCTAGGGGAAAACAATATGATTATACTTTATGGTCGCTACTCTGTTTTATAGGTAACTCCTGATTCAAAAACTTAGTATGTTCACCTAGCACTTAATGGAAATACCTACCTAATGTACGATATTTGTGTATTTTTGTTCATTTGAGGGATTAAAAAAATACGTATCTCATCGTACAACTTTGTGATGATAAGTTGTGAGGACCCTTCCTCTTTCAACAAATCGACTACTATTTTGTAGTTATCCCCGCACACCCGTATGCCAGAGACCTTGTCCGCCGCCTTACCAAATAACTGTCCCTTCAAATAATGAAACTTTTGAATATCGTCTAAATCGGACCGGCTATCAACTAGGGACGAAAAGTTGTCCCAGAACTCATTGAATTCAAGAGCATCCCCACCAAATCTCATTAAACTAACTTTAGGTAAATGACCTAGATCATCATCCATCATCATCATCATCCATCATCATCATCCATCACCATCACCATCATCATGGTCATGATCATCATGATCATCATCATCATAATCATAAACTTCAGTCCTACTTGAGCAATGTTCTTCTACAGACAGGGTCGGCAGTTTTCATCAGCCCTAGGGTGATTGTTTTGGGTTGCAATTTGGTTGTGGTAATTATGCAGAAGTCACGTCCATGGAAAAGAAAAGCTCCTTTTTGTATTTAACCTAACCCTATAATAACACTAATCACTGCTCTACTCATCTGCTTGTAGCGCTTTCGTTCTGACTTCTGGCTTTCCCAGATGATTCCAGAGCTGCGAAACAACAATAAGAGAATAGACAAAAGAATACAGTAGAACATATGAAATAGAATAGGATAGTAGATCCAGTCTTAAAAAGGCGTTCTCTACCACCAAACCCTTGGAGCTATGTAAACTGGGGCAAGCAATCAGAGGAACGCCGTCAAAACAATAAGAGAACAGAATACAGTAGAATATATGAAATAGAAAAGTAGATCGAGTCATAAAAAGGCGTTCTCTACCACCAAACCCTAGGAGCTATGTAAACTGGGGCAAGCAATCAGAGGAACGCCGTCCTTTTTCAAGTTTTCGCCTGTCAGTTCCGTCCTCTGTGTTCTTCTTAAAATAAAAGTCCAGATTTTTCTCTACATTGCTTAGAATCGTGAAAATTTTTAGTTACTCTTACTCCTTATGCATCAAGGATTCCAAAAATCACATTAGAAAAATTTTCGTCTGTCACGCTGATAGACCCGTTTTTGTCCTCTTTTCACGAGAACGACTCGACCGATTTGGATGAAATTTTTTGGGGTTCTTAAGAAGAGTACTGAGGGTGACAATGGCTACTTAAAATTGTCACATTCCATCCTGATTCAAAATGGCGGCGCTTCAAAATCATGTCTCTTACGCTGCACTGATTCCGAGCGTGAGTGGCGGCTACAGGACTTACCTTTACCAACGCCCTTGACAAAGCCTTCAACTCCATCATCTTTGGCACCCTCAATAGGTTTGGTAACAACACCACTCACTCCTTGTACAAAGCCAAGCACCAAACCTACGGATGAGAATCAACAATGGATTTTAATACCTACCTACCTCGGTGGTGTAGTGGTCAAGACGCTTGCCTGGTAAACAGGAGGGCGTGGGTTCAATCCCAGCCGAGGTATGGAATTTTATCCTCAATATAATTTGAGAGTTTGACCACAATAATTTCTTACGCCGCACTGATTCCGAGCGTGAGTGGCGACTACAGGACTTACCTTTACCAACGCCCTTGACAAAGCCTTCAACTCCATCATCTTTGGCACCCTCAATAGGTTTGGTAACAACACCACTCACTCCTTGTACAAAGCCAAGCACCAAACCTACGGATGAAAATCAAAAATTATTTTTTTGGACCTTCCGGTTCTAAACTGTAGAATCTCTAGGTCCATATTCAGCAAATTCTCGTCAAGAAACATCATTCATGAACTTGTCAACGCAAGCGAAAACAGCTTCAAAATTGTTTATTGTTGTTTAAAAAAGCGAAAATTGACAATAAAATTATTTTTTCGTAATTTCTTCGAAAAAATTGTTATTGGTATAGTAAGTAAAACAAACTCTCGTCTTCCTTCATCTTACCTTTGCCACTGGCGGCTAAATCTTCATGTAGCGTGGCTTGTCGGGCGGTTTGTAGTCTACGGCGCCGCTGATATTCCTTATCAAATGTAAGGGCGGCTATACCCTTCCCCATGGCGCCTGTAATACGAGATGCCGCCCCTGCTGCACCGCCCACCTGAAATAATAATGATTTGATATAATATTGATCAAGAGATGTAAGATTAAAAAAAAAAAAAAAAAAAAAAAAAAGGGGGTCCTTGTTATGCTCATATATATAGAGACTTACCTTGTTATGCTCATATACAGCAGTTCGTTTCCTTTCTCATTGTCCAGGAGACTGACTCCTATCCTATGCATACTGAGGGATATGCTCATATACATATAGAGAGACTTTCCTTGTTATGCTCATATACATAGAGAGACTTACCTTGTTATGCTCATATACAGCAGTTCGTTTCCTTTCTCATTGTCCAGGAGACTGACTCCTATCCTATGCATACTGAGGGATATCTCCTGATCAAATAGCTCGTAGTTACCCGAAGCTCTGACGTCTGTGAAGACAGCATCGTCTTCTGTCAACAGTAGGATTCGCTGAATACCTGGAAGTATTTCAACACAAAGAACAATTTAGTTTTGGTGCAAATTTATTGTCTCCATCACCGAAATTGTGTTTAACCGTTATCGTGTATGTTATTCCTGACTTTTTCGTTTAATTTTGCATATACAGGTGTGTCCAAACATAGATTCGATGGACGGCCGTCGACTATGTGTGGACACACCTTAAGAGCTGACGATGCCGTAAGGCGAAACCGGTCCTCATTAAAAACAATTAAGCGAAGTAGATAAATTTACAATACCATCCCTCCCTAAATGTTGATATGGAGCTTCACAAAGTTACTGAATTTTCAATAGATAATTATTGTTGTTTGTTGTTGTAGCGGCTTTAGCTTTCGCCGAATGGCGATAGCAGAATAAAGAAAAATGTCTTTTTGTATCTGCTATACACCGGGGTGATGGTCTCTAGCTCTAGCCATGTTAAATTGGCTGGCTCGTCCTGAACCGCAGTCAACCATCGTGAGGACTTGTGCTTGGTCTTTAAAAGCAGAGAGAACCCTTTGAGGAACTGCCAGCTTGCTAGGCTGGTTAGGGTTAGCCCTGTTTATAGTCCCACAGCCAGACGCTAGTCTTCTCTCTGTTTAACGTCCCCTAGCCAGAATTCATTCACTGTGAGCTGTTCTTCATAGCCAGGCCTGATTTCATTCACATTCTATCTTTTCACTCAAGCATTCATACCTACTGCATAGATAAGTTGTCATACATAGTATTTTGTTACTCATTTGCCGGCCTGGGCTCGGGATAATATTGGCTCTGGTCTCTTTCTCCGGCTCTGCCTCTTATGCTCCATGCTCTATACTTCTCTCGTTCCTACAACAATAACATTCATCTGTTATAGGTATTCTTGTATTTATTTTTCTTCATATCATCTCAGTTGGTGAAGTGACAGTGCTACTGTGTGTGTGTACTATGTTATGTCTTGTGTCTGTGGTGCAGTGTAGCGGTGTAGTTACCAGCGTGAAACTGATTTACTGTGATTTTTGTCGTGAATATTTATTTATTTTATTTCTGAGTAGTTGTTGTTGAGGTTGTTGAGGACTTTGTGACTTGCAACAAAGTTTGATTATTCTATAAGGTCTATTAATAACAAAAAAATAAAATAAATAAATGAATGTATTAAATGTATAAATTTAGATACAAAATAGAGAGAAAACTATAACTTTTTTTTTTTTTTTTAATCGCCCCGGAAAAAATCTGTTGGTTTAAAAATTAAAAAAAAAAAACATACAGGGTGTCACTCACCTCTCATGGAAATCAATATCCTCGCTCGTATGATTGATAATGAGTGGCGCCATACCAGACCTATACTCATTGAACGTAACATACAGGGTGTCACTCACCTCTCATGGAAATCAATATCCTCGCTCGTATGATTGATAATGAGTGGCGCCATACCAGACCTATACTCATTGAACGTAACATACAGGGTGTCACTCACCTCTCATGGAAATCAATATCCTCGCTCGTATGATTGATAATGAGTGGCGCCATACCAGACCTATACTCATTGAACGTAACATACAGGGTGTCACTCACCTCTCATGGAAATCAATATCCTCGCTCGTATGATTGATAATGAGTGGCGCCATACCAGACCTATACTCATTGAACGTAACATACAGGGTGTCACTCACCTCTCATGGAAATCAATATCCTCGCTCGTATGATTGATAATGAGTGGCGCCATACCAGACCTATACTCATTGAACGTAACATACAGGGTGTCACTCACCTCTCATGGAAATCAATATCCTCGCTCGTATGATTGATAATGAGTGGCGCCATACCAGACCTATACTCATTGAACGTAACATACAGGGTGTCACTCACCTCTCATGGAAATCAATATCCTCGCTCGTATGATTGATAATGAGTGGCGCCATACCAGACCTATACTCATTGAACGTAACATACAGGGTGTCACTCACCTCTCATGGAAATCAATATCCTCGCTCGTATGATTGATAATGAGTGGCGCCATACCAGACCTATACTCATTGAACGTAACATACAGGGTGTCACTCACCTCTCATGGAAATCAATATCCTCGCTCGTATGATTGATAATGAGTGGCGCCATACCAGACCTATACTCATTGAACGTAACATACAGGGTGTCACTCACCTCTCATGGAAATCAATATCCTCGCTCGTATGATTGATAATGAGTGGCGCCATACCAGACCTATACTCATTGAACGTAACATACAGGGTGTCACTCACCTCTCATGGAAATCAATATCCTCGCTCGTATGATTGATAATGAGTGGCGCCATACCAGACCTATACTCATTGAACGTAACATACAGGGTGTCACTCACCTCTCATGGAAATCAATATCCTCGCTCGTATGATTGATAATGAGTGGCGCCATACCAGACCTATACTCATTGAACGTAACATACAGGGTGTCACTCACCTCTCATGGAAATCAATATCCTCGCTCGTATGATTGATAATGAGGAGTGGCGCCATACCAGACCTATACTCATTGAACGTAACATACAGGGTGTCACTCACCTCTCATGGAAATCAATATCCTCGCTCGTATGATTGATAATGAGGAGTGGCGCCATACCAGACCTATACTCATTGAACGTAACGTACGATGAACTTTCTGTCACGTGAACTTCTACATTGATAGCACCATATTTGTTTTTCAGTTTGAGTAGGTCATTGAACTCCACACTAGAACAAATTAGGGGTTGGGTCAGTACGTAAGATGGCTGCTTGCAAACTGGAAGACTTCGGGTTCGATTCCCCGCCAATCGACATCGCCTGGAACCCTTAGTAGGTATATCAAAGGATTTTGATGAGGAGAAGAAAAAAACTATTTAAACTTAAATTTCTAAGACGTGTTCAGTCCCTTAGTAGGTATATCAAAGGATTTTGATGAGAAAAAAAAAAAAACTATTTAAACTTAAATTTCTAAGACGTGTTCAGTCACCTGTTCCTATCGGAATTTCCCCTTTCCTAAAGCTCGTTTCCCCTCTTGTGGCATGATAGCGCCTGTACCAAACCATATTAAACCTAAGGTGGAGCTAGACGCTAGTCTACTCTTTGTTTAACGTCCCCTATCCAGGGTTAACGTACGTATATCTGCTTAACGTCCACTATCCAGGTTTAACGTAGATATATCTGTTTAATGCCCCCTATCCATGCAATTCTTACCTATTGGGAAACTTTCGTTACTCCCCCATTATCTTACCTATAAGGGAAGGCCGGACTCATCTCCGGACTGTCCACAACAGTCTACTCTTTGTTTAACGTCCCCAATCCAGGGTTAACGTACGTATATCTGCTTAACGTCCCCTATCCAGGTTTAACGTAGATATATCTGTTTAATGTCCCCTATCCAGGCAATTCTAACCTATTGGGAAACTTTCGTTACTCCCCCCATTATCTTACCTATAAGGGAAGGCCGGACTCATCTCCGGACTGTCCACAACTCTCACTCGCATTTTCTTGTCTGGATCGACCTTCTTGTCCTTTCCATTACCCTGTGTGGGTGGCCAATAACTGGTGCACCCCTTGGACGTGACGAGAACCGGTTTCATATCCGTGTTATCCAGATGGTCCTTGTCCATTTCGGTGAATTCGAGGTCAAATGAACAGTTGTTGATGATGACGTAGTAGGGGGTGAAGAGAACCATTTTGGTCAGGGAGTTACTGGTCAGGTTGATATGAACACCGACGTGGTATACCTGAGAAATAATAAAAAAAAAGGGTGCTTAGATGCATGTGGTCTGTGTCGTAGCATGCCCACCATGTAGTATGTCCCTCATCAGATGGGCGATAAGAGACACAATTCTTTCCATTTAGGTGCAAATACTGCTTGAATAATGAGACTGACGAATAAAAAAGGTTTGAGAGTGGGACTGTACAACGAAAGTTTATCGTCCCGAAATCGAAGAGAGGAGGACAAGATTAAGATTAGAGAATGCCAGTTGTTCCTAGAACGAACCTCATCGCATAGGACTAAAAAGAGTCCCTTTACTACAGCAGTAGGCAACTACTATTATTGTGTCTTGATATTGATGGATGTCTCTGTAACTTTGTGAACTACTATTATTGTGGTCAAATTCTCAAATTATATTGATAAAATTCCAGACCATTCCACTTCAGCTGGGATTGAACCCACGCTCTCCTGTTTACCAGGCGAGCGTCTTGACCACTACACCACCGAGGCAGGTTTAAATACTGACAGAGTTCTAGCTTACCTTAGGTTGTCTGTTCCGTAAGCATCAAGGCCCATTCCCTCTTAACCTTCGGGGAAAATCGTGTCGTGTGTAGTGGGAACACTCCCATTTAAATTACTTTACTTACAGGCCATTCGGAGAAAAAATCGGATGAAACTCACGACGAGTAGGAATGGACCTTTAGATCGCGGACACGTTTCCCTCCCAGGGCGAACTTTAGGAGGTTCGTTCTAGGAACGGCTTGGATTTCTCCTATCCTGTCCAGGAGGGAATCGGGACGAATAAGACGTCCATTGTTACAATTTCGTCTATTAAACCCCATGGAAAGGAAATATTGAGGGGATCTGTTTAAAGCCAGATGTAGAAGGCTGGGGTACATTGTAGAAGGCTGGGGTAAGACTTTTAGAGAGGAGTCTAATGCCTGGTGCCACGAATTTAGATCAACTGTATAAAAAGGAATTTTAACTGTGTTGTTGTTGTTGTTGTTGTTGTTGTTGTTGTTGTTGTTGTTGTTGTTGTTGTTGTTGTTGTTGTTGTTGTTGTTGTTGTTGTTGTTGTTGTTGTAGCGGCTTTAGCTTTCGCCGAATGGCGATAGCAGAATAAAGAAAAGATATCTTCTTGTATCTGCTATACTCCGGGGTGATGGTCTCTAGCTCTAGCCATGTTAAATTGGCTGGCTCGTCCTGAACCGCAGTCAACCATCGTGAGGACTTGTGCTTGGTCTTTAAAAGCAGAGAGAACCCATTGAGGAACTGCCAGCTTGCTAGGCTGGTTAGGGTTAGCTGTTCTCCTCCCTGTTTATAGTCCCACAGCCAGACGCTAAGAACCCTTTGAGGAACTGCCAGCTTGCTAGGCTGGTTAGGGTTAGCTGTTCTCCTCCCTGTTTATAGTCCCACAGCCAAGAACCCTTTGAGGAACTGCCAGCTTGCTAGGCTGGTTAGGGTTAGCTGTTCTCCTCCCTGTTTATAGTCCCACAGCCAGACGCTAGTCTTCTCTCTGTTTAACGTCCCCTAGCCAACGTCCCCTTGTCTCGTCTAGCAGTGAAGGCTAATAACAGAGTAGACTATTGCAACCAGGGCGCAGAACTCTTGTGTGAGATTCATTTATAACGTCCCTTGTTTAGGCTTTGTTTGGCGTCCCTAGAGTGCCCTAGACAATACGAGACCTTGTTTAGACTGCTGGGGTAAAGGGACTCTTCAGTCCTATTCGGGCAGGATAAACAAGGTATATTCTATTCTATTCTATACAAAGGTGGGTATTTAGGTACTTACTACACGACAAAGGTGGGTACTGACTTACCGTCTAGGAAGCATGTCCAGTAGCACATCTTATGCAGATCATCATCCAGGAAAAACTCTCCCATACCATCCCGTCTGACATCTGCTAGCACCTGGAACCAATAGGAAATGGGAATCACATTGAAACGCGATAGCAAAGTTGTCATAAACTCGTATTCATTAGAAATTGTATTTGACAAATGTAGAATGACAGTTCTGAGTGAAAAATTTCTTCTATTTATTTATTATTTTCAAGAGGTTCGAATGTTTGATAGAGGGGACTGTAGATAATAAAAATGGAGGTATCATTGTCCCCAAAATCGCCGAAAAGGCTACGAAGAAGATTGCCCCGAAATCAAAGAAAGAAGGAGTACAGAATAGGAGAAAGACAGGCGTTCCGAGAACGAACCTTAACCGTTTAGGTTAAAGTTTGTCCTGGGCGAGAATCGAGCCCGCAACCTAGCGCTTACAAGGGAAACTCAGTTCATTGTAATCTTAGCTCAACTAATGGCATATCTACATAATTATGTATCTAAAGAAATCCTTAATACTCGTATAGCTATATTTATTTAATTTTATCTATTTTAATCATCAATTACCTTGCGCTTAGCCCATACGAGGCTATTCCGGTCCATTTCAACATCCTCCATACCAGGGGCTAGAGACCACGCCCAGAATACCTTATGCCCCGCCTCCAACACAATACGCTCCTCCTCGTTATACCTGAAATGGGGGAGAAAAGGGTTAATTAAATTTCAATTAGAATCGAAATAGAATAATAAAAATAAAAAATAAAAAAAATAATAATAAAACTCATTCCTAAAGGAAGTTTGGCACTTGTAATAGAAATTTAATTTGACAAAAAGGTATCTTTAAAAAAAAAAAAAAAAAAAAAAAAAAAATACTAAAGGGTAAATATGAATAGATGACTGAAAACTGAAAAGTCCTGCAGGTCATTTCAGGGTGCACTCAATCTCATAGTTGGTTGAAATCCTGGAGGAAAGGTGTCAAAGCTAGATAAGAACTTGTTGGTTAAAAGGGGGTTGCTTGTCCACCTCGTGTTTTGGATTGTAGATAAATACTAGGATGCAAGAGGGGGGAAATTGCCCAATGGTCAAATATTTTGACATAGTAAGGTGTGTCCACACATAGTCGACCGGCTGTCAATTGATGTCGACTGAACCGTCCACACTGCCTCGATAACATACCTATAGTTTCTCCTCATCGCGTCGATCGACGGCCGGTCGACTATGTTTGCCCATACCTTAACAACATTTTGGCATTTCTTTCCTTCTTTCCATACTCACCTCTCATGGAAATCAATATCCTCGCTCGTATGATTGATAATGAGGAGTGGCGCCATACCAGACCTATACTCATTGAACGTAACATACAAGGTGTCACTCACCTCTCATGGAAATCAATATCCTCGCTCGTATGATTGATAATGAGGAGTGGCGCCATACCAGACCTATACTCATTGAACGTAACATACAGGGTGTCACTCACCTCTCATGGAAATCAATATCCTCGCTCGTATGATTGATAATGAGGAGTGGCGCCATACCAGACCTATACTCATTGAACGTAACATACAGGGTGTCACTCACCTCTCATGGAAATCAATATCCTCGCTCGTATGATTGATAATGAGGAGTGGCGCCATACCAGGCCTATACTCATTGAACGTAACATACGATGAACTTTCTGTCACATGAACTTCTACATTGATAGCACCATATTTGTTTTTCAGTTTGAGTAGGTCATTGAACTCCACACTAGAACAGATTAGGGGTTGGGTCAGTACGTAAGACGGCTGCTTGCAAACTGGAAGACTTCGGGTTCGATTCCCCGTGAATCAACATCGCCTGGAACCCTTAGTAGGTATGTCAAAGGATTTTGATGAGGAGAAGAAAAAAACTATTTAAACTTAAATTTCTAAGACGTGTTCAGTCATATGTTCCTGTCGGAATTTTCCCTTTCCTAAAGCTCGTTTCCCCTCTTGTGGCATGATAGCGCCTGTACCAAACCATATTAAACCCAAGGTGGTGCTAGACGCCAGTCTACTCAGGTTTGTCCAATTTTGATGAAATTTTTGTTCCATTCATAAAGGACGTATTTTTCATTAGATTTTGGGCCTGATCGGATCTTTGGGGGAACCGTAGCCCTTTTTCTCAGTGACTTCTTCAGTTCACTTAACCACTTGTTTTAAATCCTCACGATGATCGGGTCTCCGTCCCAGGACAACTTGGAGTATGCTGCTGTATACTTCAACCAAGGATCATCAACCTCCAAAACCCAACCCACAACAACAATCCTGACCAAAAGTGTCGGGAGGTGCGCGAACGTCAAGAGTTTGAAGCGACACCAAAGTCCGGCCTGTATTAACACGAAATATAGTTCCAGTTTTTTCGGCATTTTGTGTATTACCTGTTCAAAAGCGGCAAGCATAGCTTCCTTACTGGTCTGCTGGGCAGCGAAGAACTCCATCAAATACGGATGTGATGCTGGTACACGTCCGTGTGAATGTATTTACCTGGAGGTGAAATGGATGAGTTATGGAATGGTTCTCAATGTTATATATTTGAGAATTGGACAATAATAATAATAACAGTCTAAAACAAGGGCTGATTGAGAGGCTGACGAAAAATGCCGAACCCTTCTGAATACGGGTAAAAGTATGGCCTCGTTATCCCATCCGGAGACATTAGCCGCGGGGCCCTGCTCCTAACGTAGGCAACTGGCCAGCATATCATAACCCCAAACCTACCTTTATCCAATTCATGCAGAATGGCATTCCCCTCGGCCTCCAGGGCAGAGTATGGCCTCGTTATGCCATCCGGAGACATCGGCTTTAGAACTGGGAAGAGAGAACAAAAAATACATTATTATTTTTTTACAAAATTAAAATAAAATTACATTACTTTCCTTCCTATAGGAAAAGGAAAGGAAAAAAGCTAACAAAAATGGTAAATATGTAACTATGTTTGTATTTCAATAAGTTTTTTTTTTTCTTTTTTTGGAGAGGTTTGATAGAGGAAACTGTAACAAAGGAGGTCACATTGTCCCGAAATGGAAGACAGAAAAAAGACAGGTTAGGAGAAAGCCAACCGATCCGAAAACAAACTCATCTGTTTAGGATAATGTTCGTCCTTGACGGAAATCGAACCCGCAACCGTGTGCTTACAAGGTAGACGCGCTACCTTCCAAGTTAACTAGAATGGCACCCCTAGCCGGGGTGAACTTTACCCTGAGCGGATAAGGTTTGTTCTTGGAACGGCTGAGATTTCTCTTATTCTGCCAGCTCTATCTTGGCTGGTAATAAGTCCTTCAGTGAAAAGTCTCACCATGGTTGGCAGCAATAGTCTTCGGCAGGGGCACAGGGGCCATGACAACCGGATAGATAGCATCCTGCATTTGGTTATCCACCTGCAACCGGTTCAACTTTAGATGAAGCTGAGTGCTAACACTGGAGCTACGCATTTGAAGCCACAGACCCGAGTTGTACACGCGCCGCAGGCGACGTCTTTGAGGCGCGAGCAGCTCGAAGGTTTCGAAGTTGACCTGGACAGAGGAGTGAGCGTGTTAATATGCGAGACTGTGGTGAGCAGTGAACGTGTTAATAACTTTGCATTTTTTAAAAGAATTTTACTTTATAAGGTTGTTGTTGTTGTTGTAGCGGCTTCAGCTGTAGCCGAATGGTGATGGTCTCTAGCAATGTTTAATTGACTGTGCTTAGATGCATGTGGTCTGTGTCGTAGCATGCCCACCATGTAGTATGTCCCTCATCAGATGGGCGATAAGAGACACAATTCTTTGCTTAGATGCATGTGGTCTGTGTCGTAGCATGCCCACCATGTAGTATGTCCCTCATCAGATGAGCGATAAGAGACACAATTCTTTCCATTTAGGTGCAAATACTGCTTGAATAATGAGACTGACGAATAAAAAAGGTTTGAGAGTGGGACTGTACAACGAAAGTTTATCGTCCCGAAATCGAAGAGAGGAGGACAAGATTAAGATTAGAGAATGCCAGTTGTTCCTAGAACGAACCTCATCGCATAGGACTAAAAAGAGTCCCTTTACTACAGCAGTAGGCAACTACTATTATTGTGTCTTGATATTGATGGATGTCTCTGTAACTTTGTGAACTACTATTATTGAGTAGGTGCAAATACTGCTTGAATAATGAGACTGACGAATAAAAAAGGTTTGACAGTGGGACTGTAACAACGAAAGTTTATCGTCCCGAAATCGAAGACAGGAGGACAAGATTAAGATTAGAGAATGCCAGTTGTTCCTAGAACGAACCTCATTGCATAGGACTAAAGAGAGTAAAAAGTCCCTTTACTACAGCAGTAGGCAACTACTATTATTGTGTCTTGATATTGATGGATGTCTCTGTAACTTTGTGAACTACTATTATTGTGGTCAAATTCTCAAATTATATTGATAAAATTCCAGACCATTCCACTTCAGCTGGGATTGAACCCACGCTCTCCTGTTTACCAGGCGAGCGTCTTGACCACTACACCACCGAGGCAGGTTTAAGTTCAGCTGGGATTGAACCCACGCTCTCCTGTTTATCAGGCGAGCGTCTTGACCACTACACCACCGAGGCAGGTTTAAATACTGACAGAGTTCTAGCTTACCTTTCCTCTATAAGTACAATCTACCAGGTTTAAATACTGACAGAGTTCTAGCTTACCTTCCCTCTATAAGTACAATCTATACAGCCAGAACTTCCGACCACGTCCAGAGAGAACTTGTCACTCCAGTCTCCATTTTCCACCTTGATGCAAGCTTTCTTCTTCCCGAAGAATGCTTTCTCTTTGTACGAAAACATGATGGTGCCTGGAAATGAAAGGAAAATACAGAAGTATAACTAAGAAGGATAAAAAAATCTTTCCCGATAAAAAATTCTTTCCGCGGATAGGATTCTATCGTTCACATGAAATTTCAACCAGGAATTTCTATACAGTACAAAACTAATTCACTGGTTGATATTTATGAAACTTTGAGTAGAAAATTTTCAATTCGACCTATACATTTTGCAGTGCAATAGTCCTAAACTAAAATGGACGCGGTTATATCCTCGCTCGTATGATTGATAATGAGGAGTGGCGCCATACCAGGCCTATACTCATTGAACGTAACATACAGGGTGTCACTCACCTCTCATGGAAATCAATATCCTCGCTTGTATGATTGATAATGAGGAGTGGCGCCATACCAGACCTATACTCATTGAACGTAACATACAGGGTGTCACTCACCTCTTGAACTTCTACTAGTACCTTTTTTCCTAGTACTGCTAGATGAAGGAATCAGAAATATTTGAGAATTCCTAATGCCAACTTACGTGTCCATACGAATATATCTCGTACTTTTCTAGTACGACCGTACTTTTCTAGTACGACTAGTTGAAGAAAATTTCCCTGGCCATCCAAAGGGGCAATTGCTCGAGCATCATGAGATGAAGTATTTTATCTATAAAAAATACAATATTTATCGTCAGTCTCTGCTATATGCTATATGAAGGAATCAAAAATATTTGAGAATTCTTAATGCCATTAACGAACATAGGGATCGCGTACTTTGTTAGTAAGTACGACTAGCGAGCTAGCGACTAGATAAAGTCGTAATGGCTGCTGAAAATGTTCCCACACTTATGGACAGACTCGATTCGACGTATCTTGTTTCTTGTACTTTTTTAGTACTGCTAGTTGATGGATCTATATATCTTGTACTTTTTTCCTAGTACTTACTGCTAGATGAAGGAATCAGAAATATTTGAGAATTCCTAATGCCAACTTACGTGTACGTACGAATATATCTCGTACTTTTCTAGTACGACTAGTTGAAGAAAATTTCCCTGGCCATCCAAAGGGACCTAGCCATCATGAGCACGTTGCACTCTGGAAAGATGTTAGATGAAGTATTTTATCTATAAAAAATACAATATTTTATCGTCAGTCTCTGCTATATGCTATATGAAGGAATCAAAAATATTTGAGAATTCTTAATGCCAACGAACATAGGGATCGCGTACTTTGCTAGTAAGTAGGTACGACTAGCGAGCTAATAGCGACTAGATAAAGTCGTAATGGCTGCTGAAAATGTTCCCACACTTATGGACAGACTCGATTCGACGAGAGAAAGAATTATGGAGGAATTTTGTTGAACTGAAGAGATTCTGCTTACAAAATGATGTACACGATCCGAAGATTCATTATTATCGTTTGTTACTTTCTATTACCATCATAGGGAGCCTGGAATATTCAATGAGAACGTGTTGGAATCGGTCCGAACGCGCAAAATCGGGAAATAGGAGGAGCCGTTTTTGGAGGTTCCCTAAATTCGGGATTCTTTAGGCGAATGATTTTTTGCCCTTGGTCTGTACTTACCTATTACGTACTCAAATATCTTGAGTCTGTACTCCGTACCTCTATTACGTACTCAAACATTCTGTATGCTTTTTATGCTGATTTTGCAAAATTACTTTGTAGGTAGGGTACCTACAGGGAGGATCCGTTTTTGGAGGTTCCCTAAATTCGGGATTCTTTAGGCAAATGATTTTTTGCCCATGGTCTGTACGTACCTCTTACGTACTCAAATATCTTGAGTCTGTATACGTACCTATTACGTACTCAAATATCTTGAGTCTGTATACGTACCTATTAACGTACTCAAACATTCTGTATGCTTTTTATGCTGATTTTGCAAAATTACTTTGTAGGTAGGGTACCTACATGAATGAAATTTTGACAAGTTTTCAAAATTTCGGTCGAAAATTTTCCAAGAAAATGAATGGATTTTGTCTTGTGGTTCCGTAGAGTAATAGAAAGTGGTGTGATGTTCACCGTAGGTAGGTACAAGGATGAAATTTTGACAAGTTTCCAAAATTTCGGTCGAAAATTTTCCAAGAAAATGAATGGATTTTGTCTTGTGGTTCCGTAGAGTAATAGAAAGTGGTGTGATGTTCACCTTACATGAATGAAATTTTGACAAGTTTCCAAAATTTTGGTCGAAAATTTTCCAAGAAAATGAATGGATTTTGTCTTGTGGTTCCGTAGAGTAATAGAAAGTGGTGTGATGTTCACCTTGGATTTTTTTTGTTATATCCAAAAGGATCATAAATTGGACCGTCTACTAAGGAAAACGTATGTGTGAACGTCTCTGGCGTTGTTAGAGAGGACGATATAAACAAGTTTCGTGGTCATTACAGCATAACTAATTGCCCATTGCCCTGCCTGACCGGTTGCATACTCTATCCGGGGGAATTTTTTGACTCTGAGTGTTGAACTTGTAACATTTCTTCTTATATTGTTGTACCTAGTAATATTTTCTTTATTTGTACAGATAAAAAAGTTATTTGTACCATTTCTTCTTTTACTTGTGCCACTTCTTCTTCTACTGTCGTTATTTGTACCATTAGATTTGTTCTCAGTTCTAATTCCTTCCTATAGGATAAGGAAAGCAAAAAAGAGCTCGAGAAAAAAGAAATTTCAGTTCTTATTGATTCTTCCATTCCAGTTTATAAGCCCATGATAGATTTTTATGGCTATTCCATTCCTCGTCTACTTAAACACTAAACCCTCTACCAGGTCTAACTCATCAAAATGCACTCGTTGCTAATATCTGTAACACGTTTCCTAAACGCTCAATGATTTGTGGATATGTTCTAACTTCTAATAGATATTTCGTAATATTATATTCTTCCAATGCATCATATTATGTGCCGATATCTCTGAGCACTTGGTCTTGTATTGAAGCTATGCACGATATCGGAGCTTGAGAAGCAAAAGCTCCTATAAAACGGATGTCACTTTAGTCTCAGACAGTTGATCTGGTTTCATTTTGCTTGGAATCTCACAATTCGAAGTTAAAAACAATGCACCACCTAAAACGCCTCAAAGAAAAACATGAACCCTTTGAAGAAAATTGTCTTCCTTTCGGCTTAAGTGATTCTCAAAAAAAAAAAAAAAAAAAAAAAAAAAAAAAAAAAGTTTTCTTCTTCTCCTGTAAAGTTTTCAAAATGGTTGTCGAACTTGTTGGGCGATGTTTTGTTTCTGCAGCGACGAATGGCACATCCCAATCACCCTGCGGGAGATGCAAGTCGTATAAAAATTACTCCTCACATAGACATATCCTCGAATAGACTCAATGCACCAACACCAATCGTTAAAGTTACGAGATAATGGCGAGGCCTAGAGGATTGAAACATTCACTGGGAAACTAAAAGTAGATACCATGAACTTGAGATTGAAATCATCCACTGAAAAATCATGAGGTTGACAATGCACTAAAAAGTTATAATGGAAATAGTAAAATGATAACTAAAGATGGCAGATTTACCTCTCGGATGAAACTAAAAGATACTTTTTATAAAATTTAGCCCTCGGATGAAGTGGTGTTGACAAGTTGACATACTGACTGACAATGGTCGGACAATGTGATGTATCCGAAGAAGAACACTGAAATACGTGAGAGTACTGAGAGTCTGAGAGTTATCATGCATCTAAAGATTCTAAAGCATGGTTCGACCCTTGGATTTGGCTTCATTTAGACTAGTTTATCTAGGATCTAGAATATCCAAGAAAGCCGAACTCTCGAAACAAAACAATCAATCAATTGACGGACATCAATCGACCTCACATCAATCCGAATCAACGTCACATCAAACAAACATCAACAAATCCTCAAACCCACTCAAGTGCTAACTTCACAGACACCCGGCTGTGAAAGTTGCTCTACTGCTCGCTTCACATACGTAATAACTAATATTGCTAGCTTTGAACTTAATGTATTTCTCGGATATTCTTGACACTGAAAAGTTCAATATTCCCCATGCTATTGACTTTGAGTGTTGAACTTGCACGGAGTGTGTGAATAAACATATTTATTGTGCAATTTCTCAGATATGACTCGGGGATTCGTTTATGGAACGCTCATATTATGGATTTGATTATGTGTGAACGTTCTTTTATGGATTTCTGATGCGATGGGGATTTTACTATTTTACTACTTTTTATATAATTTTTTACTACTTTTTTTGCTAGATTCGCACATATATTATTTTTTCTCTCTTTTAATTTCTTGGTATTGTTCATATTGACCGTATTGGACTCATTCGGGACGAGGTCTTGTAACTCTTGAAGTGTAGAGGTTCTTCAAGAAAGGTAATATTCGTGGAACTTACAATTCGAGGATTCTGCCCAAGGATGGACATTTCCAGAGAAATATAAGTAGTTACTGGTAAAAGTAGAAACACACTACTATCACAACACGTGAGCTCACGTCACGTCATAATAGCGTTGTTGTCCTGAACGAAATTACCTATACAATAATATGAGAAAACTTTGAACTTCCTACATCTGACTTCCCATGACTTCACGTGATGTGATGGTGGTGTCTTTCTACCTTAACAGTCTCTAGTTTGAGGTATCCAAATGGATCTAGTCTCTTTAGTTTGTGATATCCAAATTGATTGATTTGATATCTCCAGAGTAGGTACACGCCGTCACTCGGTGTTCATTCATTAGATTTCATTCTGATTACTATTGTTTCACGTAGTATAGTGTTTAATCCGAATTGTTTTTATCAATGAACGTCACTACGTGGTGCGGAAACGCGCGTATGGCACACATTCCTTTTGTTTTCGACATTGTTGATAGACATGGCTCGTGCATTTGATAGTGTCAGCTAAGATCCTGATACCTCTGTGTTTATTGTGTTTAGTACTTCTAGCATCTGATATGGTGATGGCTGATGAACCGCGGGATGCCGCACTATCTGCGCGGAGCATCAGATCAACTACCTGGTTTGTTAGTCGGGCGTCACACATGGTTCTCGGAAAGTTCTTCGGGTCCTCTAACTCTACGATACTAAGGCAGGGATCTACAAACTCATGTTATACAGTTACTTGTTACCTCTGAGCTCTGAGTATGCTCGGAAGCTATGCCCGAACGGTCTCCAAGTGTTCTCAGAGATGTGTCTGTAACATAACAATGCAGAATTGTAGACCCTGGGAATCCAGGGATGATAAAGGTTAACGTCTCAACGATCGATAATAATTTTTTGCAATCACTCGGTAGAAACGTAGTAACTACAGTTAAGTCAAGAGAATTTCCAAGAACTTTTGCGCATAAAGAGGCAGAGAGGCAGTTACAGATGTAGTCGATTTAGATAGACAATTAGGTGTAGATGGCTTACTACAAGCAGGTGTATTCAATCAGAAGCCATTAGACATGATGGAGTAAGAGTAATTAATACGAAAAATGAGACGGTATGGGTTATTTGTCTTTGAGGTGCCAAATGCGCCGTTTATCTTCCGAGATTTTTACAGTTATAAAAGCTAGAACAGTATAGTTATAGTTGCATATGTGTTAGAAGCAAGCGGTTATGAGGTAGGAACAAACAGTTATGATATAACAGAACAGCGTTTCGGGCACATCTTGTCTCAGCCTCTCAACAGCAGCGAAAATTCTAGAGAATCAGGAAGGTTGTAAACAGCTACTTCACAACAAAACTTTCAAACGAAACTGAGGTACCTAGGTAAAGAAATTACAAGTAAAAAGTACTTATTGAAATAGAAAAAATCCATGCTAATCGACTTCATAAATATTCAATATGTACTGGAAAAGGTTGTAAACAGCTACTTCACAACAAAACTTTCAAACGAAACTGAGGTAGGTAAAGAAATTACAAGTAAAAAGTACTTATTGAAATAGAAAAAATCCATGCTAATCGACTTCATAAATATTCAATATGTACTGGAAGAAGTTGGCACACAACTTGCCCCGATCAACATTCGCAAATTTACACGTGGCCAAAGTCATACCGAATCCAGACAGTGACATTCTAGTGGACAATGTAGACATTCTACATATATGTAGTAGATATTCACACAGAGAATATTTTGAAAATGACAAAAAAAAAGTGAGAAGCCAATTGATATAAATCACAAAACTGTGCTGTAGTAGATATTCACACAGAGAATATTTTGAAAATGACAAAAAAAAAGTGAGAAGCCAATTGATATAAATCACAAAACTGTGCTGCTGAAATGTAATACATGGTTCGCTGTACAAAGTTGCAAAGACTTGCGAGAGGCTCTCAGGTTTGATCTTGACCTAACAAAGTCAACGTAGAATATGTCAATCAATCCTGATGAATTCAGTGTAAGTCTGGTCTAGAACTATTTAGACGCCGCTGTGGCGTCCTAGAGAGCTTTCAGTCCCGGATTTTAGGTTGATTCTAGTAACCGGACAAGACAGTAATGTGAATGCTGCTGTAGCGGCTTTAGCTTTCGCCGAATGGCGATAGCAGAATAAAGAAAAGATGTCTTTTTGTATCTGCTATAGACTATTTAGACGCCGCTGTGGCGTCCTAGAGAGCTTTCAGTCCCGGATTATAGGTTGATTCTAGGACAAGTAATGTGAATCATTTAGTAACCGGACAAGTAATGTGAATGCTGCTGTAGCGGCTTTAGCTTTCGCCGAATGGCGATAGCAGAATAAAGAAAAGATGTCTTTTTGTATCTGCTATACACCGGGGTGATGGTCTCTAGCTCTAGCCATGTTAAATTGGCTGGCTCGTCCTGAACCGCAGTCAACCATCGTGAGGACTTGTGCTTGGTCTTTAAAAGCAGAGAGAACCCTTTGAGGAACTGCCAGCTTGCTAGGCTGGTTAGGGTTAGCTGTTCTCCTCCCTGTTTATAGTCCCACAGCCAGACGCTAGTCTTCTCTCTGTTTAACGTCCCCTAGCCAACGTCCCCTCGTCTCGTCTAGCAGTGAAGGCTAATAACAGAGTAGACTATTGCAACCACTACATTATACAAAGGTGGGTATTTAGGTACTTACTACACGACAAAGGTGGGTATTGACTTACCGTCCAGGAAGCATGTCCAGTAGCACATCTTATGCAGATCATCATCCAGGAAAAACTCTCCCATACCATCCCGTCTGACATCTGCTAGCACCTGGAACCAATAGGAAATGGGAATCACATTAAAACGCGATAGCAAAGTTGTCATAAACTCGTATTCATTAGAAAATTCACCTAAACAATTTTTTGTATTTGACAAATGTAGAATGACAGTTCTGAGTGAAAAATTTCTTCTATTTATTTATTATTTTCAAGAGGTTCGAATGTTTCATAGAGGGAACTGTAAACAATAAAAATTGAGGTATTATTGTCCCCAAAGGCTACGAAGAAGATTGCCCCGAAGTCAGAAAGAAGGAGTACAGAATAGGAGAAAGACAGCCGTTCCGAGAACGAACCTTATTTAGGTTAAAGTTTGTCCTGGGCGAGAATCGAACCCGCAACCTAGCGCTTACAAGGGAAACTCAGTTCATTGTAATTTTAGCTCAACTAGTGGCATATCTACATATGTATCTAAAGAAATCCTTAATACTCGTATAGCTATATTTATTTAATTTTATTTATTTTAATGGTACATCAATTACCTTGCGCTTAGCCCATACGAGGCTATTCCGGTCCATTTCAACATCCTCCATACCAGGGGCTAGAGACCACGCCCAGAATACCTTATGCCCCGCCTCCAACACAATACGCTCCTCCTCGTTATACCTGAAATGGGGGAGAAAAGGGTTAATTAAATTTCAATTAGAATCGAAATAGAATAATAAAAATAAAAAATAAAAAAAATAATAATAAAACTCATTCCTAAAGGAAGTTTGGCACTTGTAATAGAAATTTAATTTGACAAAAAGGTATCTTTAAAAAAAAAAAAAAAAAAAAAAAAAAAAAAAAAAAGGGTAAATAAATAGAGGTACTTGTGCAGAAGTCACGTCCGTGGAATATTTCTACCAAAGGAACTGGCACAAACGGGCAGTGACCAGTGTTATTATAGGGTTAGGTTAAACGCAAAAAGGAGTTTTCACAATTAGAGCAGTGATTAGTGTTATTATATTATAGGGTTAGGTTAAATACAAAAAGGAACTTTTCTTTTCCATGGACATGACTTCTGCATAATTATACCTAGAATATTAAGGTGTGTATTAAGGTGTCTAAACATAGTCGACCGCTCGTCGACTGATGTAGATCGACGAGGTAAATCGATGTTGTCGAGCCAGTTTGGACAGTTTAGTCTACATCGATCGACGGCCGGTCGACTATGTGTGAACACACCTAGTTCTTTGGAGGTCCTGGGTTCGTTTCCCAAGAGAGTCGAAGTTTTGGACAGTGTACCTGAATTTTGATAATCTTCTAAACTTTCTCAGAATTATTTTGTAAAAACAGCCAAATTTCTTGTGTTGATATTTTTATGAGGTATACTGTATGTTTGCATAGAAGATCTATAACCAATTGCCTCCATATGAATAAATACATAGAAGAGAGTGGTATAACATAATATGGATACATAGAAAACATCAGTCTACATTGCCTGGATATGAATAAATACATAGAAAAGTGTGTAGGTAAAACATATGAATACATAGAAAACAGTGTAAAACACATGGATACATAGAAAACGGTCTATAACAAATTGAGTCTACATATTACTGTATGTTTGCATAGAAGATCTATAACCAATTGCCTTCATATGAATAAATACATAGAAGAGAGTGTATAACATAATATGGATACATAGAAAACATCAGTCTACATTGCCTGGATATGAATAAATACATAGAAAAGAGTGTAGGTAAAACATATGAATACATAGAAAACAGTGTAAAACACATGGATACATAGAAAACGGTCTATAACAAATTGAGTCTACATATTGATTGTTTTCTTTAGATTTTTTTCTTTCTCCCTTTTTTGTCTCGTCATCATAGAATTCACTCACATGATTGTCTTGGAATAGGCCGCTTATATGTATGGTTTATATATTCCCATGTATGTATAATGTGTTAGGCCGCTTGTAGGGTCTATGTCTTTTCTATATTTATATCATGTTAGGCCGCTTGTAAGGTCTCTATCTCTCTATGTTTTCTAGTTGTTCTGATGGATATGTTTACAGTTTGGTTGTTGAACCTCACAGTTTTTTCCTACCAGTCTTTATAGTTCTAAGTTCATGCTCTCATTATGTGTGAATTGTTGCTATGTATATGATCTATTGATATACCAGAGTTATGTTAGACCGTATACATAGGTACCTTACCTACGTGATTATCTTAATATCCAGCTAACCGGTCAATTCTATGAAGGAGATTGGTAAGGCCGCTTGTAAGGTCTCTATCTCTCTATTTTTCCTAGTTCCTAGTTGTTCTGATGGATATGTTTACAGTTTGGTTGTTGAACCTCACAGTTTTTTTCCTACCAGTCTTTATAGGTCTAAGTTCATGCTCTCATATGTGTGCATTGTTGCTATAATATGATCTATTGATATACCAGTGTTATGTTAGACCGTATACATAGGTACCTTACCTACGTGATTATCTTAATATCCAGCTAACCGGTCAATTCTATGAAGGAGATTGGTAGTTTGATGACTAACAAATAATTAGTTGCCTACTCAGACACCTAATAACTATTCCACATCCAAAAATTACTTCAGTAACCTGCGTATCACTTTGTATCTCTTTAAAATAGTTCAACAGGTGTTCTCGTGTTGACCCAGCACCTAAATGGGAATTGACCGTCCAAATTAGCTCTAGGTATATTGAAGATCAAGGATAAGTTACACACTCCAACTCCAGACTAGGTATGCCAACTTTGCCCTACCGAATCCCAACTTCAAAATTCACAAGCTATTTACCGAATCCCAACTTTTTTTTATTTACATTTTTTTACAATTACTTCAGTAACCTGCGTATCACTTTGTATCTCTTTAAAATAGTTCAACAGGTGTTCTCGTGTTGACCCAGCACCTAAATGGGAAGTATTGTGTCTCTTCTCGCCCATCTGATGAGAGGCATACTAGCTAGTAAATCATAGAAACGACAAAATCACATCGCTACGATGAATAATATCGTGTAAAGCTGCCTTTCTAAGTTACAACTTATAAATTAACTCATTACGTCCCGGGCATACTAGGAAATCTGGTACTTAGAGCTTCCACAGTGTCGGCTTATAAAATAGGTTGAGCTCTGTACGATGGATGGTTGTATACTTGTTGGTACCAAGCTCTAGTTTTCATACGTCTTCCGAAAGAATCGATTTATCCTACACTGAGAATAAACTAGAGCGCCGGCAGCCCAATCGGGTGACAGGGTTCCGACACTCTAATATTAAACTCGATATAGGGTAGCTCGACAAGTCGACACTATAATATATTGATATAGCATTCCAACACCCTAATTAAGGGGAAGGAACCCAATAATAGAGTTCTTCCAACCTAACTTGAATTTAAATTCTTTTTGAATAGATCACGGTTATTTTACATTTTTGAAGGGGAAATTAATTTTGACTGAAATTTTTTGATGTAGGTATTCGTCCTAATCCTGCTACCTTGCTGGTCCTAATCCTGCTACCTTCTGGTCCTAATCCTGCTACCTTGCTGGTCCTAATCCTGCTACCTTCTAGTCCTAATCCTGCTATCTTGTCGTCCTAATCCTGCTACCTTCTCGTCCTAATCCTGCTACCTTGCTGGTCCTGCTATCTACAATAGCACATACTGAATTGCTGCTTATCAAACTTCCGGAGAACCGTTCCGCAAGAGCGAATTCTCATTGAAAAAACTTCCACTTCAAGAATCACCGATCGAGAAAAACAAAAGATGATCTCACAGGTCAAGAAGACGTCAGGATCAGAAGAGATGGAATGTAAATCAAGGTGATCTAAAGAATGCCTCAACGGAGACTGCCCATGTCTGTGAAAACCATTCGTCGCATGTTCCAAACGTAAGATCCCAGCACGCAACACAAAGGAATCCCAATCATCCGCAAACCAGAACCTCGTCACCTTCTAATCCTGCTACCTTCTAGTCCTAATCCTGCTACCTTGCTGGTCCTGCTACCTACAACAGCACATATTGAATAGCTGCTTATCAAACTTCCGCAGAACCGTTCCGCAAGAGCGGATTCTCATTGAAAAAAACTTCCACTTGAAGAATCACCGATCGAGAAAAACAAAAGATGATCTCACAGGTCAAGAAGACGTCAGGATCAGAAGAGATGGAATGTAAATCAAGGTGATAGGTATCTTAATTAATTCGGAAATTGATATATATAAAAAAAAAAAAAAAACACATAGCAACAAACTTATTTTTTATTTAATAGGTAATTACCTAATTATTATTATTATTATTATTTCTTTTCTTCGTTATCTGTTATGTTCTTTTTTTACCTATCGTTTTATTTGTACAAAAAAGAACGTAACAGATAACGAGCACTATTGAGGAAACAAATAAATAATTTGAAAAAATCATTGTTTCTTGTTTTTAATTAATTAATAAAAAAAAAAATAATAATTTGAATAATTTGTTTATAATTTCATTCATTAGGACAAGACAAAACATTGAACAAAAGGTATGATTACTTGAGCGTCCGTGAGGTTCGCTTGGGTTATCGTATTTTGGTTTTCGCACGCTTTGCTAAATCTAAAAACATGATAAAAGAACATGACGTCTACATATACCTATCGACATGGGTTTGGGTTATGGGGAATATTACGGGAAGGATACGAAATCTCTCTAATAGTTCACTTCACACGTGTACAACAAAAATATTTACATTTATTTTACATTTACCCGCTTTTAATTTTACTTACTTTCTGAAAGTTAGATAAATGATAAAAATCATAAAATGCAAAATTAATTCAGGGTTCAACTTGAGTCTTGATTAGCATTGAACATTGATAGATAGTAGATTGCCCTAAGAAGAAGAAAGACTTGCTATTGCTACAGTGAGTTCAGTGAACATTGATTTAATATCTGATGGTTTCTAACACCAACATTTTTGTGAAGTGTAAGTTGTATACTTGTAGAGTGCTTTCAGGAGTAAGATCCAAGTATTTTCTTTGCCCTAATCACAACTTTTTTCACTAAATATATAGAAGACCAAGTATCTTTATTTATTTATTTTAGATATAATAGGCCTTTTGGCAAGGTCTATTTACAGAGTTTTTATAATATAAGACATAAGTATACTTAAGATAAGGTCCACACTCCAACTCCAGACTAGGTATGCCAAATTTGCTCTACCGAATCCCAACTTCAAAATTCACAACCTACTTACGGAGTCGCGGAATTTTGAATAAATCTGAGTGTACTTACCATTCGGTCAATCTCGTGCTCCCCAGAATTCCAAACGAAATGCATAAAGGTCAAAGAATCCAGTAAGCACGCCAGAAATAACTGTGCACTTGCTCTCAGAAATAATCGTACGAGATGTAATAAGCAACGTACTATTTTATTTCCGTACGGGAATTATTTCAATTACCATTTCGTGTAATCCGCCCGGACGCAGGGCAAACAAAACTTATATTTTCGGACCAGAAATTCCAAAGTTTTTTTTTTTTTTATATGTCTTCAATTTGGTCTGCACCCGTATCTTGATTTTATATTAATTCGGTTTGTTACAGAGATAGATAATACAAGGAAAAGAGATAGAATAATCTTATCTCCAATTACTAATTAGCAAGTATTAACCTACAGCTACAAGTACCTAAATTATCATCAGTAGAACCTACGGGTTCAATAGAAGGGATATCTCATATTTAATCATTTTTCATCATCTTCCTCATTCCCTACTCTGAGAAGCAGGAGCCGCCACTGGGGCAGTGTGTTTCTACCTTTAGAAGTACAATCACTTGAAGATAGGAATTTCAGACGAAAATATGAATGAGATCTTCTTTTAAGTGACCGTCCAAATTAGCTCTAGGTATATTGAAGATCAAGGATTAGGTCCACACTCCAACTCCAGACTAGGTATGCCAACTTTGCCCTACCGAATCCCAACTTCAAAATTCACAAGCTATTTACCGAATCCCAACTTCACAATTCACGAGTCGCGGAATTTTGAATAAATCTGAGTGTACTTACCATTCGGTCAATCTTGTGCTCCCCAGAATTCCAAACCAAATGCATAAAGGTCAACGAATCCAGTAAGCACGCCAGAAATAACTGTGCACTTGCTCTGAGAAATGATCGTACGAGATGTAATAAGCAACGTACTATCGTATTTTATTTCCGTACGGGAATTATTTCAATTACCATTCCGTGTATAATCCGCCCGGACGCAGGGCAAACAAAACTTATATTTTCGGACCAGTAATTCCAAAGTTTTTTTTATGTCTTCAATTTGGTCTGCGCCCGTATCTTGATTTTATTTTAATTCGGTTTTGATTTGAGAGATAACGAGCAAGTGGATTCTGCGTTGCTGGACCACTGAACTGTATTTGGGACCGTTATGCGATTTTTGGTCAGACCGTTCGAATTTTGGGGGAACTCTTGGTTTTGTTTGCAATGTGGTGAGAAATGTTTCTGGGGCAAATCCGAATGACCGTCGAGAACTGGATCATTCGAGAGGCGTGTGTTTGGATTCCGTGGTTTTGATGGTCTCCATTACCCGGAAACTCAGAATCTCCTACAGAAACCGCAGTCTGGTCTAGGACTATTTAGACGCCGCTGTGGCGTTCTAGAGAGCTTTCAGTCCCGGATTCTAGGTTGATTCTAGTAACCGGACAAGTAATGTGAATGCTGCTGTAGCGGCTTTAGCTTTCGCCGAATGGCGATAGCAGAATAAAGGAAAGATGTCTTTTTGTATCTGCTATACACCGGGGTGATGGTCTCTAATAGCCATGTTAAATTGGCTGGCTCGTCCTGAACCGCAGTCAACCATCGTGAGGACTTGTGCTTGGTCTTTAAAAGCAGAGAGAACCCAAAACGGATCAAGAGAAGATATAAAACAGTCATGATGGAATATAATACAGTTCGAGGAAAAAAAGGAGAACACACCAACCATCGCATGGTAAACAGAAGAAAAGAAGTAATCTCTTCAAATTGAAAGATAAGTTAAAATCAGGAAGAAAGGGACTCTTGATAAAATATAAAACGAAGGTTTCCCTCCAATGAGCAAAAATATGGAAAACAGCAAGATTAATAAAGCAACAATTGAAATCATCTCGAAAATCTACAGCGATTTTGAAAATTTGCCATAATTTTGTTTAGTTTGAGATAATGGTCAAGTACAATATCATACATATTTCTGGATATGGTCTTCACTTGACTGGACATGGTCTTCACTTGAAATTTGCCATAGTTAGTTAACAGTGAATCATCAAGTTCACAACATTTGGGATAGAAAATATTGAAGATTTTGAAAAGAAATCAGCAAATCCGAATAAAAACAAATTATTTAAAGATCTAAATAACCTCTTCGAAATCATAATTCAAAATCATTTGAAAACACAATCCCCAAAGCCCAAAAGCAGTAAAGCACTCATAAATCTGTCTATTAATAGTATTAGCTCTACGCGAGAATCTCATTCTCAACCTACACCAACAAGAAGCAGAGATGAGTAAAACCCATTGTGTCTGTAAATTTATTCACAAAACACCCAATACCAATGCTAGAGACCTCAGACACCACAAACCCACTGACCAAATGGTTCCAAACGTCCTAGAGACCAAATTTCACGACTATCAAAAGAAGTAAAAATAAAGAAATATGTACATGGTAATAGTGACGACAATGATGATGGTTGTGTTGATAATGAAATGACGTGCCTCCAGAATGAATCGAACCCAGGGCCTTCCTCAGCCTAACCGGGCCAAGTGCCCGGTTAGCTAACTCCAACAATTGATAACCCCTCGCAGCAATTTTTTACAAGTGGCCTATCTAACCACTGAGAGTTAACGCAGTGTCAAGGGTTTTCTTTGGCGTCACCCACATTTGATTTACACAAGTCACAGTATTTCACTCTGGATTAAACGAAAACTCTCTGTGGTATAAGATCGAGTATAAGAAAAATGCTCTAGAGTTAGCTAGGTACTCCTGATTTATTATCATTTTTCAGGCAAAAAACGGGTAACTCCCGGTCTCCTGGAGCTTCGGATCAGAACAAATGCGACCGGCTAGCGGCTGAATCATAATGAAGATTTAGCCCCCCAGCCAAATAAAACTCTTCTGAGGACGGCCCTGAATTCCCGAAGGAACCAAATTCACTTTCTTTCTGGGCCTAGGTTTGGCGCGGCTGTCACATTACATATGCAGGTCACGTTATGTGGGCGAAGAAAACGTCAAAGCTTACATAGACCCAGACATTATCAATCAAATAGAACTACTCATAGATAATATAGATATACTGATGACATTAGGATGGCAATATGGCATTAGTAGTCATATTGATAGAAATACAAATACATACATGGATGGTTAGGCTAGATATAGGTTTTGATTGTAGGTGATAGGTATATTGGTGTAAATGAAATATAGATAGTTTTGAGTTTTTGACTTTAGTTGGTTACATGGATGGTTGGATATAGTTTTGATAGAATCTATCTACATGATGCATAGATAGGTATACGTTTAATATTAGGCGATACTGGTATAAATGGATAGGTATAGTTTTGACATTAGGTGATATAGGCACATAAATAGATTCATATATATTATATCGAAGATATTAGGTGATATGGATTGAGTAGTATAGCACTAGGTTCTGACTTCTGGTATGTGTCTGTGCGAAGTTATGGGAGATTGTCACTCGAGCCCGTTTTGGAATGGGCCTGGGAGTTTTGCGGGTGTTATGATATTGTGATCCAGAATTGAGGATATTCCAGACTTCAAGCTGTAATTCAAAGGATCCCTTTGTGTTGCTACGTTTTCAGTTTGCCAAATACCGTTAAGTGGATGTCAGAAGATCGTATCAGGTAAATCAGGTGGCACAAGGATAAGAAATTTTGTTCACTTTGTTCATATTCTTGGAAAATTCGATTTGTTTGATGGCAGAAAAATGAAGAATACCTATGTTGGTATCTAATGAAGGCGATTTTTTTGTGTCCAGGAGTGAGCAGACTAAAATCCTGAAGAGTAGAAAACGAGCAAAATTTGTGCAGTCTGTTAATCCCAGCCGAGGCGAGGCTACAAAAATTGAAATGTACATCAAATCAAACCGATTGTGTTTTCAAATGATTTTGAATTATGATTTCGAAGAGGTTATAATTTGTTTTTATTCGGAACTTTAAGTAATTTGTTTCTGGTATTGGAAGTTCTGTTTTGGGGGTTTCCTACTGTTTGGCGATTGCTTGGTCCAAATCGACCTTGACTTGGCTTACCCGCCTGAGATGCTGGCGCTGGTTCAACATGTCTTCGACAGACTTGTTCGGGATTTCAGGAATGCCAGGAACAAAATGAGATTATCCCCAACATTCAAAACAGATAGGTACTCAAACAATAACAGGCAACCTATCATGACGCAAGGCCTTTGGAGTTCACATTGAGGATCTAACGGCGTTCCACAGCTCAATCCCACATTCAGGCAAGATGTCTAAACTGTCCCATATCTAAATTGTTTAACTGTCCCGTCTCTTGACACCTGTCTCAAAGTACCGCTGCCTGATGACACCCGTCCCGTCTCTTGACACCTGTCTCAAAGTACCGCTGCCTCCAGGATTTCAGGAATGGCAGGAACAAAATGAAAATTATCCCCAACATTCAAAACAGATAGGTACTCAAACAATAACAGGCAACCTATCATGACGTAAGGCCTTTGGAGTTCACGTTCCAGCTCAATCCCACATTCAGGCAAGATGTCTAAACTGTCCCGTATCTAAACTGTTCAACTGTCCCGTCTCTTGACACCTGTCTCAAAGTACCGCTGCTTAATGACACCCGTCCCGTCTCTTGACACCTGCCTCAAAGTACCGCTGCCTGATGACACCCGTCCCATCTCTTGACACCTGCCTCAAAGTACCGCTGCCTGATGACGACCTTGACTGGATTCTGAATGATATCTACACTTGCGGTTTCTGTAGGAGATTCTGAGTTTCCGGGTAATGGAGACCATCAAAACCACGGAATCCAAACACACGCCTCTCGAATGATCCAGTTTTCGACGGTCATTCGGATTTGCCCCAGAAACAATTCTCACCACATTGCAAACAAAACCAAGAGTTCCCCCAAAATTCGAACGGTCTGACCAAAAATCGCATAACGGTCCCAAATACAGTTCTGTCCTAATCCTGCTACCTTGCTGGTCCTAATCCTGCTACCTTCTAGTCCTAATCCTGCTACCTTGCTGGTCCTAATCCTGCTACCTTGCTGGTCCTGCTATCTACAATAGCACATATTGAATTGCTGCTTATCAAACTTCCGGAGAACCGTTCCGCAAGAGCGGATTCTCATTGAAAAAACTTCAACTTGAAGAATCACCGATCGAGAAAAACAAAAGATGATCTCACAGGTCAAGAGGACGTCAGAATCAGAAGAGATGGAATGTAAATCAAGGTGATTCCGATTAGTCTCGCATCATTAGGCGAAAAACTTTGAACTCCGCGCCCGTGGACAAGGTGAATTGAGACCCAGGATAAGTGCAATAGTGCATATTCAATTCCTAGTGGACAAGGAAATTTGATCATATTGATCCTCGCATCATTAGGCGAAAAACTTTGAACTCCGCGCCCGTGGACAAGGTGAATTGAGACCCAGGATAAGTGCAATTAATAGTGCATATTCAATTCCTAGTGGACAAGGAAATTTGAGACCCGACGGAGTGCACTTTGAGTTCTGTGCTAGGAGTAATTTATAATTTTCAGCATGCTGAACACTTCAATAGCATTCAAACAACCTAATTTAAGGGAAATAACCCAATAACAGAGTTACTATTAAGGAATTTATTTAATTTTGACATCCTTTGTAAATACTATTTTACTTAGGTTATTTATGAAAATGGATACTTACGAGTTGGTTATTTATCCCGACTCGGAGTTTCGTCTATTTCATAGACATTTCCCTTGAAGTTTCCTTTGTTTCCTAGAGTTTCCCTTGAAAATGTCTATGAAATAGACGAAACTCCGAGTCGGGATAAATAACCAACTCGTAAGTATCCATTTTCATAAATAACCTAGGTAAAATAGTAATAATAATAGAGTTCTTCCACCTTAAGTACCTATCCCAAAAATTTATGGCACCCTATCATCAGTATTTTGCCTTCTCAGTGTACCAAAGAAGGCACTTAGGCTGTGATATCCACAAAAATTGTGAAGAGGCTGTCTGCTTCACCACAAATATTTCAAGCTTGGAGAGCCCAGACCCCGCAATAATAGAGTTCTTCCACCTTAAGTACCTATCCCAAAAATTTGTGGCACCCTATCAGTATTTTGCCTTCTGAGTGTACCAAAGGAGGCACTTAGGCTGTGATATCCACAAAAATTGTGAAGAGGCTGTCTGCTTCACCACAAATATTTCAAGCTTGGAGAGCCCAGACCCCGGATAGGCACAGGATGCTTGCAATTTGTTTCTCATGGGAAGGAATGCGATTCATAGCAGCGCGAACATTTTTATTATGCAAAGAAGGATAATGTGTGTGCGTTTCCTAAGCTGAGAGTCATAAGGTGTCTTGTAAACGAACAACAACATAGAATAGAATATACCTTGTTTATCCTGATTTCTGCCCGAATAGGACTAGTCCCTTTACCCCAACAGTCTAAACAAGGTCTCGTATATTTGATGGGAAAGTAACAACACAGAGTATAAAGTTATACACTGTAAATCTTTATTGTCATATAAATAAATTGCTACATGGGAAACCATTAGGTGTAGTTACATTGACTATGTCTTTGCTAGATTTTCCCCTTCCTTGGTCAGAACCAGAAGCAAAATCCTAGTTCCGAGTATTAGAGTATAAAGTTATACACTGTAAATCTTTATTGTCATATAAATGAATTGCTAGGTACATGGCAAACCATTAAAGTGATTAGGTGTAGTTACATTGACTATGTCTTTGCTAGATTTTCCCCTTCCTTGGTCAGAACCAGAAGCAAAATCCTAGTTCCGAGTATTAATGTGAGACCCAGACTTTTCCAACAGTCTTCAAAAAGGAGTGACCGGGTTCCGTAACTCTAATATTGAACTCTATATCCGGAAGATCGACACTATAATTTCAACAACCTGAATCAGGGGAAGTAATCCAATAATAAAGTTCTTCCAACCTAACTTGTGGCACAATGTGGCACTCTATCACTAATTTGTTTCTCAGTGTATCGCTCGTTTACCCAGACCCTAACTGTGTGAACCATACATCATGGCATCTCATTGTTTTCTCAGTCATAAATCATCCGCCTCAAACTTCTGCAGAATCCTGAGGAAGTATGACTGCTGATACATTTGATGGGGCGTCATCAGGCAGCGGTACTTTGAGGCAGGTGTCAAGAGACGGGACGGGTGTCATCAGGCAGCGGTACTTTGAGGCAGGTGTCAAGACTCAAGAGACAGGACGGGTGTCATCAGGCAGCGGTACTTTGAGACAGGTGTCAAGAGACAGGACGGGTGTCATCAGGCAGCGGTACTTTGAGGCAGGTGTCAAGAGACGGGACGGGTGTCATCAGGCAGCGGTACTTTGAGACAGGTGTCAAGAGACGGGACGGGTGTCATCAGGCAGCGGTACTTTGAGACAGGTGTCAAGAGACGGGACGGGTGTCATCAGGCAGCGGTACTTTGAGACAGGTGTCAAGAGACGGGACGGGTGTCATCAGGCAGCGGTACTTTGAGGCAGGTGTCAAGAGACGGGACGGGTGTCATCAGGCAGCGGTACTTTGAGAGGAGACTTTGCTTTAACTCTCCCGTGTTGATTAAACGGAGGCATAATACTAGATGAGGTCGTTTAATATTTCCCATTTTATTTGTCGCGTCTGTTTCCACGGACCGGCTTCTTCTTATAGGGACCGGAATGGCGGACTCTACGACCGCGACCAAGTTGTACAGAAGCTGTCTGACAGGTCCTAAAGTCCTTACGGTCCTTGTTTTTACTTTTAATAGGGGTTGTAAGTTGTTGTCTATCCATGAGTCTGTTATTGTCCGTTGGATAGCTGCATTTCCGGAAACCCTCAGTGCAAGGTCGAAGTTAGGGTGTAAGTCCGTTCTACA
>NW_007377710.1:72024-74083 GCF_000475195.1 Diaphorina citri
ATATCGCGACAAGGGGCGATGATATCCTGACTTCTATCAAGTACACAGGAAGAAATTGAGCGCACAGCGACGGTCTCGCATTTCACACCTGGGTCACATGAACACACATATAGGTGCATAACATAACACACATAGCAAGAGTACTCTCATACCTACATACCTCTCCTAGAACACTCTAACATGATGCTATCAGAAACCTGTAATCTCCTCAATTTACATGGCGTACGGAGCACGTTTCCTTATAATTAAATGCAGAAGACTCTCAACTCTCAATCACCTCGTGCTCTCGTGATACAAACAAACCGAAAACAGAAGAGGACTTTAAGGAGGCCAAAAAGAAGAAGAGGAGGAGAAGGAAGAAGAAGAAGAAGAAGAAGAAGAAGAAGGAGGAGGAGGAGACCAAAGTGGACCAAAAGAAAAAAAAAAGGATCATAAATAAGACGATAAGAGGTGCCTCCTATCTACAAGTATGGAAGACAGACGGAACTATGAAAAAGAAACAAAAATATACCGATCCACAAAACAAATAAAATCTGACCAAAGAAAACTAGAGTTTTACTCCAAGTGAGAAGAAATTAATATGGAGCAAAGCACAGGAGACCAAAGTGGACCAAAAGAAAAAAAGGATCATGAATAAGACGATAAGAGGTGCCTCCTATCTACAAGTATGGAAGACAGACGGAACTATGAAAAAGAAACAAAAATACCGATCCACAAAACAAATAAAATCTGACCAAAGAAAACTAGAGTTTTACTCCAAGTGAGAAGAAATTAATATGGAGCAAAGCACATCAGTAAAGAAAATATGAAGCAGAGACTACCAGCAAAGGAAACATGGCGCAGAGAAAATCAGCAAGAAAATTTACACAGACCATCAGCAAAAGAAGTGAGCAGAGGCCAAGAGCAAGGAAGTTCAACTACAAATAAACACTATGAAACATCAAACCAGATCTAATTATCAACCAAGAAACTGTATCAACATCTCGAGAGTCCAAAGCCCCCTAACAAATGTAGATCAGTGACACTCTAACCAAGTCCAAGGCCACCGCCCTTAGGATACCAAACACCTAAATGACCCACATGTAAAAAAAAAAGACTAGTGGCAACTGGTCTAGTAACTTAAAACCTGGACGGGCTACAGTTCGTGTAGAAAAAAAAAAGAAAAAAATCAAGTTGGAAATGAAACTTGTTTGTTGAACTTACAGAAATTACAGAACTTGTACAAATAACATACCTCGGCATGCGAGCAGATACACATTACGTCCGAACGTTTTAATTTCCGAGAAATGTAACAGAAATAAAACATCCGTGCGAGTGTTGGAGAAATTTAATTTGACTTCTTAAGCTTTTAAAAGCTACTGTGTCAACAATTTGTAAAATCTAGGTTAGGATATGTTGAAACTTGATAGCAGTTTTTAATCTCGAGTTGTTTCGGTAATCTAATCAGGTTGTCATTAAAGTTGGTGTTGGCAATTAGACTTTCAAATAATCAACAATCTACACCAATATATTGATAGGTTTGGGGGTTTTTCAATTATTTTTTCCTCAAATTGAGAATTAGAACGGTAATATTAGAGATAAAGTTGAGTTCAATGGCGCCGGACAAACTTTCCTTGATGGTATTATCCCGGAAAGTCTACAAAAAACGTTTTAATTTTAACCATTTTTTGCGGCAACAACTCTTTCCACTTCAAAAAAAAAAAAAAAAACGCGGTCAAAATTCCAGCCCGTCCCTATTTCCAAGGAAAAAACCACAGTCGAACTGAAATGACTGAAACAACCGAAGTTCATGATCATCTCATTGCTCTCATTCCCAACAGTTAAATAAATACATTGCTAAGAATATTTACTTCCCTATGGATAAAAATATAAATACATTGGTAAGAATCTTCAATACCCAATAGGTAAATGCATTACAATATGACGAAGAATCTTCACCAATATCTCGTGCAAACGATCGTCAATTTTCTCCAATCATCTTACCATCCTCTTCTAAAATCATCTTCCCGAAGATTCCAATCATCTTATTCTTCTCCCATAATCTTCTCCATCATCTTCT
>NW_007377710.1:74357-84643 GCF_000475195.1 Diaphorina citri
TGAGTACCTATCTGTTTTGAATGTTGGGGATAATTTTCATTTTGTTCCTGCCATTCCTGAAATCCTGGACAAGTCTGTCGAAGACATGTTGAACCAGCGCCAGCATCTCAGGCGGGTAAGCCAGGATATTCTTCTTCGGCCAGGACCTTTTCTGCTGTTTATTTTACCCTTTATGATTTGCTGGAGTAGATCATAATAAAACTAGGTTAAAGTCGTTTCAAACGAAACATCTGGGATTCTAGAAGACTAAAAATGGCCAGATAGATGACCTTGGGTAAGTTCTGTCCTCATATCGCGACAAGGGGCGATGATATCCTGACTTCTATCAAGTACACAGGAAGAAATTGAGCGCACAGCGACGGTCTCGCATTTCACACCTGGGTCACATGAACACACATATAGTAGAAGACTAAAAATGGCCAGATAGATGAACTTGGGTAAGTTCTGTCCTCATATCGCGACAAGGGGCGTTGATACCCTGACTTCTATCAAGTACACAGGAAGAAATTGAGCGCACAGCGACGGTCTCGCATTTCACACCTGGGTCACATGAACACACATATAGCAGAAGACTAAAAATGGCCAAATAGATGAACTTGGGTAAGTTCTGTCCTTATATCGCGACAAGGGGCGATGATATCCTGACTTCTATCAAGTACACAGGAAGAAATTGAGTGCACAGCGACGGTCTCGCATTTCACACCTGGGTCACATGAACACACATATAGGTGCATAACATAACACACATAGCAAGAGTACTCTCATACCTACATACCTCTCCTAGAACACTCTAACATGATGCTATCAGAAACCTGTAATCTCCTCAATTTACATGGCGTACGGAGCACGTTTCCTTATAATTAAATGCAGAAGACTCTCAACTCTCAATCACCTCGTGCTCTCGTGATACAAACAAACCGAAAACAGAAGAGGACTTTAAGGAGGCCAAAAAGAAGAAGAGGAGGAGAAGTTCTGAGGACGCTACAGCGGCTGTACAGTTGAGAGCTTGAATGTCGATAATAATGGGTATGCCTATGGGAAAAATAATGAGAAATTATGGTATGGTACTTTATGGTCGCTACTCTCTCGGTTAAAGGTAGCTACTCTAGAGATTACAGGTCGCTTCTTCAGTCCTACTTGAGCAATGTTCTTCTTTCTCTTCACCTTTTCCCGTGTACAGACAGGGTCGGCAATTTTCATCAGCCCTAGGGTGATTGTTTTGGGTTGCAATTTGGTTTTAGTAATTATGCAGAAGTCACGTCCATGGAAAAGAAAAGCTCCTTTTTGTATTCAACCTAACTCTATAATAACACTAATCACTCCTTGTTTGTGCCAGTTCCTTTGGTAGCAATATTCCACGGACGTGACTTCTGCACAAGTACCTTGGTTTTGTCTACAAAAATTTTACGAGTGGATGTCTTTCGTACTCAACCTATTTCTTTAGCAAGGGACATTTCAGACAGGTATCCCCCCTGTTTACACGGTCTTGCCAAAGAGTATTATCGAGAAAAGAGAAGATGACTACCAACCTGATTTCGGCCGGGTACTTCCAGTTTAATATACTGCTCCACCAACTCATCACTCTCCAACGCCAGAACCAAATCCTTCGCGTCCTCCGGTGAATTCATGTTGAGCTCCACCGTTTCTAGATGATTGAGAGCTACCTTGTGGTCGCTACTCTCGGGATTACAGGTCGCTACTGAGTCTGAGGACGCTACAGCGGCTGTACAGTTGAGAGCTTGAATGTCGATAATAATGGGTTGCAGATCTTTGATTGTTCCATCGATTACCTGGGATAGAGATGATGGGAGCAAATTGTTAAGTGGAAAGGTCCATAGACAGCTAATGGTTAGATTCGTAGAAGCTTAACCCATCCTTTGGGGATGTTTCCCCCTACAGCTAAGCCTCAGGTGAGCTTTTTGTGTATGGAGTTAAGCTGACAGCTAATGATCAAGAGAACAGTAAAAAAAAAAATCTACTTTGTAGTCATTTTTAAGGGAAACTGAGTGTAGGTGTTGTTGTTGTTGTTGTCGTCGATGGTGACAGTGGTGGGGATGTGGACCCTGTCACCTACAAAGTAGATGAAACTCCGAGTCGGGATAAGAGGACTTGTAAGTACCCATTGTTAAACATAACTTGAGTGAAGATATCTAGACTCTAGATATACTCTAGATTCTAGAGTACCAAAATTTTTGTCCACGGTGAGAATCGAACCCAAACCTAAACAAACGAATCGTACCTGGCGTTTTCCATGCAGCACGACTTTGCACGTCATTTCCGTGTTCATAATAATCGCGTTCGTGTCCAAGTCATCCAGATTCTCAACCAGGATGAGGTCAGGCTTTTCCAGGCGAAGATTCAGGGTCATAACGCTCTCCTGAGGGGCAGGGGCGGAAGCAGAGGTAGGCCGACTACTGGACGCGCTAGAGACTGCGGTTTTGAGCTGGGTCCCTGGTGAGGTCTGAAAATAAGTGAAGAAGCGAAGTGAGGTACAAGTTTTTATTTATTTTCTTTTCAGCCCAAAGCAATCACTTTAACACGTCTGCCTTGTAAGTGCGGCAAGCACTTGTAAGGCAGACGTCCTACCTTCCAATCTAACCAGGCTGGTATGGAATAGGAGCTAATCAGGCTGGTATGGAATAGGATATACCCTACTTATATTGCCAGAAGGAGATTGAAAAGCCCCTTTACTCAAGCAGTATAAATGCAGCCTAAGGCTAAAAACGGAAATACAGCGTGGAGTGGAGAGCATAGAGAATTTATCCTTAATGTCGTACCATTAATTATCTCATCATCATATCATCTCCTTCAAAACTAAGCTAACTATGGGATTTTAAAGTTGAATACATACCTTGGAGTTATCAGGAGGGAGAGTGACAAAGTCCAGAGTCTTCATAATGAAGTCCAAGTTCATGATGAGATTGAAGCTGCAAATCCTAAGGTCTGTATCCATACGGCCTCCTTTCATATTCACACTGACTTCTATCATATTATTCATGTCTGTACCTTGCATCTGCTTACGTTCCATATATCTCGACACCTGAAATACATAAAGTTAGCCACATACCTTCAATATTAAGTGTACTAAGTGTAAACGCGGCCTGGGCTCTTAGTTTAGAATTATATCTGTTTCTAATTTACATTTTTGGCTTTCTTCAGCACTCTCATATCATCCAGCATAAACAGTCCTGCAGTACAATAGGGTTCTTACATACTCGAGTCAGCATACATCTCGCCTGCAATATTAGTGTACTAAGTGTAAACGCGGCCTGAGCTCTTAGTTTAGAAATATATCTGGACCTATTTACCTTTTTGGCTTTCTTCAGCACTCTCAAATTTCCATCATCCATGCTTCTTCATGGATTGGCATAGACAAGTAGAAGGTAAGTGTACCATTTATTCGCCCACCCATTTATTGGCCCACCTGTACCATACGCGACATAAGTCTGAACTGGACGAACTTTTTCAAGATCCAATTTCATCAAAAGAAAGGGCTTAAAGACTGCTATCGAACCAGTGCTATTCAAAAATTGTAGTCATAAAAACAAAAATTAGAAAAATATATGTGGGCAGGTGGGCCAATAAATGGTACGTTTTTTAAGTGGGCGAATAAATGGTACACTTACCCTACTTCGGGGAGACAGCTCCGATAACGACCTCATAATAATAACGTTCATTGTTTCTATAACAGAATCTCATCACAGTGCTAATTTTATTCCTTTTCAAGCACAGATTTATTACTTTTCAGGATAAAGTTCCCTCGGTGGGAATCGAACCCACGAGCTAGCGCTTACAAGGCGGGGACGTTACACCTCGATGTTAACTAGACTGGCTTCAGTGGCTTCTTCTTCTTTTAATTTCAATACAAGAGTTTCACCGTCATTTTTTGTATCAATGAAACAACTGCTAGATGGTCTGCGTCGTAGCATGTCCACCATGTCATCAGAATGGAGATCGACAAGAGACACACTAATTCCCAATCAGGAGTTGAATCAACACGATAACACCAGAAAGCAACCCGTTGAAATAATTGCAATCTAATACCTAGATACCTACGAGTGCAATTTTTTGTCAATGGTGGGGATGGAACCCGGAACCTTCTATTACATACCGATAGAGTACGGGTTCTGTTCCACAGGTTCAATGAGGGGTTCCCAAAGAGCGCGGGCCATGTTATAGTAACGCACTTGTAGTGTGGACACAGAGTACAAAAACCAGTTTTTTTTTTATTTTTTTGGTTCTCTGGACAAAATTTGCACCACCATTTTCGTGTTCCTGGTAAAAAGACCTTTAATTATATATATAGGTCGACCAGCTTTGGATAAGTCCTTCTATGGGGACAGACAGACGACACCGAAGCGAATACAATAGCCCGTCCCTTATACCTTTTTTTATTACTATCGTAATAATAAAGGCTATTTCTTTAGCAAGGGAAATTCAGGCTGGTATACGGTATACTCCCTGTTTAACGTCCTCCAGCCAGACAATCTCACCCAGCCTAGTGGGGCCGAGAAATTCCAGCAGGAAGAGATTGTCCATTTGGTCACCCAACCAATCGAAACGTAATCAAACTTTAGGGATCCATTGGTAACTGGTGCATTTAGAGTGCCTACGAAGCTAGCTTAGCAAAAGTAAAAACATGGATATAGAACTTACACGGTAGGAGAGCTGGCTGGTTTGCTTGCAGATGTGGTAGCATCCTCCACGGATTTTGGAGAGTCAGGGGAAGTTGATAAAGAGTCCACCTAGAGGAAAATAATATCGATTGGTTACTAGAACATCTAATAAGAATAGAATAGAATATACCTTGTTCATCCTGCTGGGAATGCTGGGATAGGACTGAAAAGTTTCTTTACCCCAGCAGTCTCAACAAGGTCTCATATATTTTGACATATTATGGGGAACACATTTTACAATTCGAGTAAATGAACACCCTGATTATTTAGTAAAACAGTTGAAAAAAAAAGTAATCTTATATTATAAAAACAAGATCCATTCACTCGTTCACATTTCACTGGGTTTGTGTGTGTGTGTGTGTGGTGGTCCCGTACAAAGGACGGGTCAACCACTAGTGAAAAAACATTTTTAAATTACCAAAAATGTGTAATTGTTTTTCCGATCTGTTACGAAAGAAAAGTTAATGTGGACGTGCCTTTGTCCACATGATATCGATCAACTACAGTGTGGATGGTGCTTTACACTTACAGGCGGCGCTTTACACTCATAGGGGGTGCTTTACACTTACCGGCGGTGCTTGGGGCAGGGCAGGCGGTCCAGGCCTCGGCTGAGAGGGGGCGCCTTCCGCCAAATTCCCCGTGGATATCCTCATCAGCGTGGCATAGTCCTCTTTACTCAGACTCAGGTTGATTGTCTTGAACGATCCAGATACGTTCAAATCCGGTACCTAGATGACATAAGATAAGATAGGACTTCGTTTATTTTCAATATCAAACAAACAAAAGAATGGGACAACAATGAAATTTCATGAGAAGAATGAAGATGTAAGAGTTAATTGAAACAATATCTAGGCTCTTTCCATGTCCTTACAGAGAATTTTAGTTACACAAACATATGCAACTAAAGATAAATGTACAAAATAGAATTACCTCTTTGAACCAACTGGCGCACAGATTTCGAATAATGAGGAGTGAGAAGTTGATGGGTTTAATGAGAACGATATCCTCGATGATAGACAAAGTCTCATCAGCGTAACGCACACGAGACAGGGTCATGTTGACGAGCTCAATGCAACAGTGGTCGAGCACGGCCGGGTGTCCTGTAGGGAGACGAGACAAATTGAGATTATGTGGGTAAGACAGAGCTTAGAAGCGAGATAACGTTTACGTGGGCGAGATTCAACAACTCATTATTAGGAAGATTGTATTGTTAAGACAAAAAATAGTTCTCATCCTTCTTCTTCTTCTTCGCCTTTTCCTGTGTACAGATGGTGTCCGCGTTTTTCGTCAGCCTCTCAGTCAGCCCTAACTAGGGTGATTGTTTTGGGCTGACATTTGGTTGTGGCTACAAATTTTACGTGTGGATTCCCTTCGCACTCAACCTTTGCTATTTCTTTAGCAAGGGAAATTCAGACTAGTATACTTCCTGTTTAAAGTCCCCCAGCCAGACTAAGCTGGTCTACTTCCTGTTTAACGTCCCCCAGCCAGAACAAGTAGTTTTCATTCATAAGCACTAAAAAAAAAAAAAAACTGTCGTACCTTTAACGTTTTTGGTGTCCAAAGTTTCAAACTTGTTCTTTACAGTCAGGTTACCAAAGTCCATGAGGATGGCATCTCGGCTTACAGAAGACGCAGGAATGACGATTACAGGGGCCGCTATGCTGATGTCCAGAGATACCTTGCTGGCTGCAGCATACATATCCTGGAACCAAAATAATATAACAATTTATTATGCAGAACTTCCCTAGCTAGGAAATAGCAAATGATGAGTGCGAAGGGCATCCACTCGTAAAATTTGTAGCCAAAACCAAATGTCAGGTGAGCAAGGCAAATGACGTTTCCGCCTCGATTGGCTGCTTACCTGTAAGTTCTGTTTAGCAGTGGCCACAGCGGCCTGCGAGGCCTCAATAATGGCCTGCTTCCCGGCCTGGAACTGGTTGATGAACTCGAGCAGGGCCGTGGTAAACCGGTTGAGGAACACGAAGCGACATTGAGCCAGCTGAGCCACCACTTCGGTAAGGCCATCGTCGTCGTTGTGGAGAGTAATGTCCGCCTTAAGGGCCTCGAGATTTTCAGGCACTGACAGGATCTGAAACCGAAAAGGGTTAATAATAATACTGCTTGAAAAGGATTAAAGAGTCCCTTTAACACAACAGCAGTAGGGAATAGCCTTTTTTTTCTCATGTACTAGTTCTCACTAAATCAAGACAAAAAATAAACCCGTAGAAATATTTGCAATCAAAAAACGAGTACAAATGTTCGTCCATGGTGGGCATCGAACCCGGCACCTCCTTCATGGCAAGCAAGCGCGTTACCACTGTTACTTACCTGCGAGTACAGAGAATCAGGTACACAACTGAACATGGCTAGATTATCGAGAGTGAGGCTGACGAAAAACACCGACCCCCGTCTGTACACTGGAAAAGGCGAAGAAAAATAAGAGTGAGTAACATACTGGTAGATTCTGACGTGACCTTGTGAAGATTCATCTTAAAAGAAGAACACTAGTAACTTATACTGTGTGTGCTGTAAAAGTTTCTGGTGTTCTTCTGTTCAATAGTGAGCAAGGCAAATGACGTTTCCGCCTCAATTGGCTGCTTACCTGTAAGTTCTGTTTAGCAGTGGCCACAGCGGCCTGCGAGGCCTCAATAATGGCCTGCTTCCCGGCCTGGAACTGGTTGATGAACTCGAGCAGGGCCGTGGTAAACCGGTTGAGGAACACGAAGCGACATTGAGCCAGCTGAGCCACCACTTCGGTAAGGCCATCGTCGTCGTTGTGGAGAGTAATGTCCGCCTTAAGGGCCTCGAGATTTTCAGGCACTGACAGGATCTGAAACCGAAAAGGGTTAATAATAATACTGCTTGAAAAGGATTAAAGAGTCCCTTTAACACAACAGCAGTAGGGAATAGCCTTTTTTTTCTCATGTACTAGTTCTCACTAAATCAAGACAAAAAACTACAAGTTTTTATTTATTTATTTTCTTTTCAGCCCAAAGCAATCACTTTAAAACGTCTGCCTTGTAAGTGCGGCAAGCACTTGTAAGGCAGACGTGCTATCTTCAAAGCTAACCAGGCTGGTATGGAATAGGAGCTAACCAGGCTGGTATGGAATAGGAGCTAATCAGGCTGGTATAGAATAGGATATACCCTACTTATATTGCCAGAAGGAGATTGAAAAGTCCCTTTACTCAAGCAGTATAAATGCAGCTTAAGGCTAAAAACGGAAATACAGCGTGGAGTGGAGAGCATAGAGAATTTATCCTTAATGTCGTACCATTAATTATCTCATCATCATATGCTACCTTCCAAGCTAACCAGGCTGGTATGGAATAGGAGCTAACCAGGCTGGTATGGAATAGGAGCTAACCAGGCTGGTATGGAATAGGATATACCCTACTTATATTGCCAGAAGGAGACTGAAAAGCCCCTTTACTCAAGCAGTATAAATGCAGCCTAAGGCTAAAAACGGAAATACAGCGTGGAGTGAAGAGCATAGAGAATTTATCCTTAATGTCGTACCATTAATTATCTCATCATCATATCATCTCCTTCAAAACTAAGCTAACTATGGGATTTTAAAGTTGAATACATACCTTGGAGTTATCAGGAGGGAGAGTGACAAAGTCCAGAGTCTTCATAATGAAGTCCAAGTTCATGATGAGATTGAAGCTGCAAATCTGTACCTTGGAGTTATCAGGAGGGAGAGTGACAAAGTCCAGAGTCTTCATAATGAAGTCCAAGTTCATGATGAGATTGAAGCTGCAAATCCTAAGGTCTGTGTCCATACGGCCTCCTTTCATATTCACACTGACTTCTATCATATTATTCATGTCCGTACCTTGCATCTGCTTACGTTCCATATATCTCGACACCTGAAATACATAAAGTTAGCCACATACCTTCAATATTAAGTGTACTAAGTGTAAACGCGGCCTGGGCTCTTAGTTTAGAATTATATCTGTTTCTAATTTACATTTTTGGCTTTCTTCAGCACTCTCATATCATCCAGCAAACAGTCCTGCAGTACAATACGGGTCTTCATACTCGAGTCAGCATACATCGAGCTTTAGCTGTAGCCGAATGGTGATGGCCAAATAAAGAAGAATATCTTTTTTATCTGCCATACACCGGGGTGATGGTCTCTAGCTATGTTTAATTGGCTCGTCCTGAACCGTTTCAATATTAATTGTACTAAGTGTAAACGCGGCCTGGGCTCTTAGTTTAGAATTATATCTGTTTCTAATTTACCTTTTTGGCTTTCTTCAGCACTCTCATATCATCCAGCAAACAGTCCTGCAATACAATACGGGTCTTTATACTCGAGTCAGCATACATCGCGCCTTCAATATTAAGTGTGCTGAGTGTAAACGCGGCCTGGGCTCTTAGTTCACACACAAAGGATTCCATGGCCTGTTTATAGTCGCACAGCTAGACACTAGTCTACTATCTCTTTAACGTCCCAAGATTTACTTGTTCTTTCTTACCTAGATCCGTGAGTACATTGAGGCAGGTTTTAGTCAGGGTGATCTCCATGTTCTGTTTGGACGTAATGTTGATGATTTTCCCGGCTTTGGCCGTCTTGAATTCTTCCTCCGTATCAACATGTCGATTGTCATTGGTCTCGATACTCATCTCTACCTCCCACGGAGCATGGGTACCTGGAAATAATGACTAAGTTAATCTAGTGGTTTAGAGAACTGTGGAACTCACTAAAAAAAGAACCCATGAGACCCCCAAAGGTCCTATTGAGCTCCAAATACATATAACCCACTAAAAAAAAGATAGGGTAAGTGTACCATTTATTCGCCCACCTAAAAAACGTACCATTTATTGGCCCACCTGTACGCCACATAAGTCTGAACTGGACAAACTTTTTCAAGATCCAATTTCATCAAAAGAAAGGGCTTAAAGACTGCTATCGAACCAGTGCTATTCAAAAATTGTAGTCATAAAAACAAAAATTAGAAAAATAAATGTGGGCAGGTGGGCCAATAAATGGTACGTTTTTTAGGTGGGCGAATAAATGGTACACTTACCCTAAATTATCCATGCTTCTGTGCATCAAAACTACGAGTATTTTCAATCCTTTGTAAGAACTCTTCTTCAAATAGAAACATAGATACATATTACATATGAACACGACAAAATATTTTCTGATCAAGCTTAAAAGGTTACCCAATAAAGTATTCGATCAAAATTCAGACAGACGTATCAAATCAGTAAACGTAAATATTGCCAATGTCATCATGATATGGCAATTCTCAGATGATGTTTAAATAATATTTATAGACCTTTAGGAGACCTTTGACATAAGGGTCCTAATCACAATCCTTGTGGAATACATCTCAATTTTCAATTTTTCATCCCTTTCCTTTTCGTATTTTAGTGTTTTTGGAGAGTGAGTTTACATTGTATGTAATTGAATGGAGCAGCACCTAAATATGGCCTATACCTACATATTTCTAACATTGATCATTTTAGTTTGGAAAGTAATAGAGTTTTTATTATTAGTAGGTTTTTTGGTAAATTTCATATTTCTGTTAAAAGATTCAGGAGCCACAGCTTACCAAAACGAACAAACATTATTCCCCTTCGTTTTACATGTTTATT
>NW_007377710.1:84668-93591 GCF_000475195.1 Diaphorina citri
TTTTTTTTTTTTTTTTTTTTTTACTACACACTTCCGTTGAATAATCGCGAAAGGATAAAATCGTCACGTATAACGTTATGCGCTATTAAAACTTCCCTGTTTACATCACAAGACTTTTTTCAGGTTAAAATGTCCGCCTGCTTCTTGTTAAAACGTCTCCGTTTTATACATCGGAAGTCTTTAGTGTTTTACATAGTTAGTAATTCGAGTATGTAAACGCGAGCTTGTACGTATACATATTACTTTACTGTGTATGACGGTTTTAGTTCATGTTATAAACCTTGAGGAGTTTGAGTAACAGACATTTCCCAACGCTGCATCTTACCACGGTTGTTAAGATGAAATAACATATAATCACTATTGTGTTAGTAGAAGACAAGTCATTTTTTTTTCCAAAACCAGCGGCGATAGCACCTTGAGGTTGTGGTTATGTGCCGGGTTGAGATAGGCAAGGTTGGTAAACTTGCCTTGTTTTTTACCACTCCCATGCCAAACTGTAGAAACAATATCTTCTTCCACCTAGTACTGTCTCAGCTCAATCCGGCACATAACCACAACCTGAAAGCACCAGTTCCACATGGATCACTGAAGTTGAGCACGGTTGCGCGTGGTTAGTACCCGGATGGGTGACCATCTGGCCAATAGCGTGCTGCTAGCTTTAATAAAGTAAAGTTATTGGAGTCAGAGAATAAATGACAGCGCCGCAGGCGAAATTTTTTTCGAGAAAATTTAAGTAGCTCTTTCAAGGTTGCATAGTTTTTACTGACCAAAGTCTTTCTCTCGTTTTATAGGCTTTGAAATATTCCCAAAACTTTTTCATGAAGAGACAAAATTTTAGCGCCGCAGGCGAAATTTTTGAGAGATTATATGTTGCCCCTTCATGGTTGCATACTTTTTTAATTGAAATCTTTCTTTGTCTTTTTTAAGGCTTTGAAAAATTCCCTGACTTTTTTCGATTTTTGGCACTTTTTCGTGAAATTCCCTGACTTTTCCAGTCTCCATGAAATTCCCTGACTTTTCCCGGTTTTCCAGTCTGGTAGACACCCTGCTTTTTATTACTATTGTAATAATTAATAATAAAGGAAGGACGGACTAAAAACATGGATATAGAACTTACATGGTAGGAGAGCTGGCTGGTTTGCTTGCAGATGTGGTAGCATCCTCCACGGATTTGAGAGAGTCAGGGGAAGTTGATAAAGAGTCCACCTAGAGGAAAATAATATCCATTGGTTACTAGAACATCTAATAAGAATAGAATAGAATATACCTTGTTCATCCTGCTGGGATAGGACTGAAAAGTTTCTTTACCCCGCAGTCTAACCAAGGTCTCATATATTTTGACATATTATGGGGAACACAATTAACAATTCGAGTAAATGAACACCCTGATTAATTAGTAAAACAGTTGAAAAAAAAAGTAATAAGAACATAACTTTGTAACTAAATATTTAATTCATAATAATTTTGTAATTTCGCTTGCAAATATTTCAAGGGGTTACTTTCTAGTGTTCTCGTATTGACCCAGTACTTAAATGGGGAATATGTAAGTGTTTTTCCGATGTTACGAAAGAAAAGTTAATGTGGACGCGCCTTCGTCCACATGATATCGATCGACTACAGACTACAGTGTGGACGGTTCTTTACACTTACAGGCGGTGCTTTTGACTTACAGGCGGCGCTTTACACTCATAGGGGGTGCTTTACACTTACCGGCGGTGCTTGGGGCAGGGCAGGCGGTCCAGGCAAGATAATTATGTATTTCATTTAATATTACTTATTCTTACCGTCAGCTAAGGATGATAACAAGCTGGGCCCGTCCCTCCGGGAATTTTTTAGCCCATAGTTTATTCGATCGTGATTAGAGAAAATCAGTACCTATGTACCTACCTAACTTGTTTAATATTCAGTTTATTATCATTCTTGATTTGATTTTTTGATTTTACTTTCATGTAATGAATCAAGACTAGAGCCCGTTCTCCCTTTATTCCCAATATAATGTTTAAGTCACCCATCCATTTATTGGCCTTCCTCGGCGTTGCTTAATGACTAAGTTAATCTAGTGGTTTAGAGAACTGTGGAACTCACTAAAAAAAGAACCCATGAGACCCCACTAAAAAAGAGATACTTCGGAAAGACAGCCGTTCCGATAACGACCTCATAATAATAACGTTCATTGTTTCTATAACAGAATCTCATCACAGTGCTAATTTTATTCCTTTTCAAGCACAGGTAGTACTTTTCAGGATAGTTCCCCGGGTGGGAATCGAGCCCACGAGCTAGCGCTTACAACGCGGGGACGTTACACCTCCAAGTTAACTAGACTGGCTTCAGTGGCTTCTTCTTTTAATTTCAATACAAGAGTTTCGCCGTCATTTTTTTTGTATCAATGAAACAACTGCTACATTAGATGGTCTGCGTCGTAACATGTCCACCATGTAGTATAGTCATCACTCATCAGAATGGAGGTCGACAAGAGACACACTAATTCCCAATCAGGAGTTGAATCATTGTAATATCATTGTAATTTTTCTATCAATGTCCTACACAAGCCTTGAGCTTATAGGACATTGATATACTACCTACTATCAATGTTGTTGAAGCTGAATAAAAAATAAATATACATATACCTATGTTGGTAACTAAAAAAAAAAAAAAAAAAAAAAACAAAAAAAAAACCTACCTTCCAATCTAACCAGGCTGGTATGGAATAGGAGCTAATCAGGCTGGTATGGAATAGGATATACCCTACTTATATTGCCAGAAGGAGATTGAAAAGCCCCTTTACTCAAGCAGTATAAATGCAGCCTAAGGCTAAAAACGGAAATACAGCGTGGAGTGGAGAGCATAGAGAATTTATCCTTAATGTCGTACCATTAATTATCTCATCATCATATTTCTTCTTCTTCTTCTTCTTCTTCTTCACCTTTTCCCGTGTACAGACGGGGTCGGAGTTTTTCGTCAGCCTCTCAATCAGCCTTAACTAGGGTGATTGCTTTGGGCTGACATTTGATTTTGACACCCTTCGCACTCAACCTTTGCTATTTCTTTAGCAGGGAAAATTAAGGCTGGTATACTTCCTGATTAAAGTCCCCCAGCAGGACTAGCGCCGGGTATTTATTGTAGATGAAAAATACACACTTCCATCTAACATTTAATTTTTGTATGCTAATATATTGTTTTCTTACTAAAGTTCATTTTAATAAGTTACCTCTCACTGTGAAGGGAAAAGTTCAGGTCTCCCATATTGAGGCTGATACGAAGGTCTGTGATTTCTTTAGCTGCTTCAGCACGTTTCTTCTCCTCTGCAACAAAATGGAAAGGAATTGAAAACGAATCACACAAGGCCAATACATAGTTGGTTCATTTCTGCAAAATACGAGCTCGTTTATAAGGCAATGAAACAGCAATAAAAAAAACCTCACTAACAGGTTACTTTCTGGTAACGCGCTTGCTTGCCATGCAGAAGGTCCTGGGTTCGAATCCCACCATCGACAAAAATTTCGATTGCAAATTAATATTTAACGGGTTACTTTCTGCTGTTCTCGTGTTGACCAAGCACCTAAATTGGAAGTATTGTATATGCCAATACATAGTTGGTTCATTTCTGCAAAATACGAGCTCGTTTATAAGGCAATGAAACAGCAATAGGAAAAAAACCTCACTAACAGGTTACTTTCTGGTAACGCGCTTGCTTGCCATGCAGAAGGGTTCGAATCTCACAATCGACAAAAAATTTCGATTGCAAATTAATATTTAACGGGTTACTTTCTGCTGTTCTCGTGTTGACCAAGCACCTAAATTGGAAGTATTGTATATTTGTGTCTCTTATCGCCCATTTGATGAGGGACATACTACGGGATGGGCATGCTACGACACAGACCACATGAGTCTATGTTTTTTATTATTGTTATTTTTACAAATAAATAATGCAAAAAAATAATACATCAAAGACATACAATGAAAACAAACAAACAAAGGAAATAATTTATGATTGGTTTAATTCTTGAATTCTATTCTTACCCAGTCTAGTCTTGGACTCTTTAGCGTCCGCCTTGACACCGCTGAGTAGTTTAGTAGCCGTGGCCACCTTACGGAAAGTCTTGCGTTTATCCTCTAGACCAGAGGCCGATTTACTATCAGGAGGTTCTTCTTCAATACTCCCTTTGTGTGTGTGGTGGTCCCGTACAAAGGACGGGTCAACCACTAGTGAAAAAATATTTTTAAATTACCAAAAATGTGTAATCGTTTTTCCGATCTGTTACGAAAGAAAAGTTAATGTGGACGTGCCTTCGTCCACATGATATCGATCGACTACAGACTACAGTGTGGACGGTGCTTTACACTTACCGGCGGTGCTTTTGACTTACAGGCGGCACTTTACACTCATAGGGGGTGCTTTAAACTTACCGGCGGTGCTTGGGGCAGGGCAGGCGGTCCAGGCCTCGGCTGAGAGGGGGCGCCTTCCGCCAAATTCCCCGTGGATATCCTCATCAGCGTGGCATAGTCCTCTTTACTCAGACTCAGGTTGATTGTCTTGAACGATCCAGATACGTTCAAATCCGGTACCTAGATGACATAAGATAAGATAGGACTTCGTTTATTTTCAATATCAAACAAACAAAAGAATGGGACAACAATGAAATTTCATGAGAAGAATGAAGATGTAAGAGTTAATTGAAACAATATCTAGGCTCTTTCCATGTCCTTACAGAGAATTTTAGTTACACAAACATATGCAACTAAAGATAAATGTACAAAATAGAATTACCTCTTTGAACCAACTGGCGCACAGATTTCGAATAATGAGGAGTGAGAAGTTGATGGGTTTAATGAGAACGATATCCTCGATGATAGACAAAGTCTCATCAGCGTAACGCACACGAGACAGGGTCATGTTGACGAGCTCAATGCAACAGTGGTCGAGCACGGCCGGGTGTGCAAAATTTTTGTAGTCAAAACCAAATGTCAGCCCAAAGCAATCACCCGAAGGCTGATTGAAGGGCTGACGAAAAACGGTCCTCCTCGTCCTCCTCCTCTTCTTCCTAGCCTTTTCCTGTTTGAATATGGCCGGCTTTTCTTGTCAGTCTCTTCCAGGCAGCCCTATCGTGTACCTCATGTCCTGATACATTTTTTTCACCCAGGTCTTGATTCACACAATCTTTCCACCTGTTCTTCGGCCTACCTCGCCTTTTCTCCCCCATCACTACTTAGGAGTTCAAATAATAATGAAACATCCCTTCACTTACCAGCCATTTTGATATTAATCTTGGGCAGTTCTCCCTGGACTTTCAGCCGTGGTAACTAGGAAGATTGTATTGTTAAGACAAAAAGTAGTTCTCATCCTTCTTCTTCTTCGCCTTTTTCCGTGTACAGATGGTGTCGGCGTTTTTCGTCAGCCTCTCAATCAGCCCTAACTAGGGTGATTGTTTTGGGCTGACATTCGGTTGTGGCTACAAATTTTACGTGTGGATTCCCTTCGCACTCAACCTTTGCTATTTCTTTAGCAAGGGAAATTCAGACTAGTATACTTTTAGGAAGATTGTATTGTTAAGACAAAAAATAGTTCTCATCCTTCTTCTTCTTCTTCGCCTTTTCCTGTGTACAGATGGTGTCCGCGTTTTTCGTCAGCCTCTCAGTCAGCCCTAACTAGGGTGATTGTTTTGGGCTGACATTTGGTTGTGGCTACAAATTTTACGTGTGGATTCCCTTCGCACTCAACCTTTGCTATTTCTTTAGCAAGGGAAATTCAGACTAGTATACTTCCTGTTTAAAGTCCCCCAGCCAGACTAAGCTGGTCTACTTCCTGTTTAACGTCCCCCAGCCAGAACAAGTAGTTTTCATTCATAAGCACTAAAAAAAAAAAAAAACTGTCGTACCTTTAACGTTTTTGGTGTCCAAAGTTTCAAACTTGTTCTTTACAGTCAGGTTACCAAAGTCCATGAGGATGGCATCTCGGCTTACAGAAGACGCAGGAATGACGATTACAGGGGCCGCTATGCTGATGTCCAGAGATACCTTGCTGGCTGCAGCATACATATCCTGGAACCAAAATAATATAACAATTTATTATGCAGAACTTCCCTAGCTAGGAAATAGCAAATGATGAGTGCGAAGGGCATCCACTCGTAAAATTTGTAGCCAAAACCAAATGTCAGCCCAAAGCAATCACCCTAGTTAGGGCTGATTGAGAGTTATGCAAAAATAAGTTTTGCTCAAATTTAATGAAATTTTGTAGAGATGTTCCTTTTAGTGAGTAGATCAAAAGTGTCTATGGGCTGAAGCTCGAAAAATACACAGCTTTTGCACTATACAGGAGTAAAGTTTGTAAAAATAGGCTCACTATCCAGAAAATATGCAAAAATAAATTTCGCTCAAATTTGCAGAAATTTTGCAGAGAGATTCCTTTCAGGGTTTAGATCAAAAGTGTCTATGGGCCGAAGCTCGAAAAATGCACAGCTTTTGCGCTATACAAGATTGAAGTTTGTGGAAATAGTTCCGTTATCCAAAAAATATGCAAAAAATAGAAAGTAATAAACTTCGCTCAAATGAGCTGAAATTTTGCAGAGGGGTTGCTTTTAGGGTGTAGATCAAAAGTGTCTATGGGCCGAAGCTTGAAAAATGCACAGCGTTTGCGCTACACAGCGGAAAAATTTTTTGGAAATAGGCAAAATATCCAGAAAATAAATTTCGCTCAAATTTACTGAAATTTGCAGAGAGGTTGCTTTTAATCTAACGAAGCAACTAAATTTTAAACTTTGCACCGCAGCATGAAGCACCTATATGTACTTATATAGGGAACCGAAACAAGGTGATTTTTTCAGACATATCTATTTACGGGAATAAATCCAATTTTACAATAACTTTATTCATGGGAAAAATACAATGAAACTAATTAAAAAATAAAAATAAAATAATAATAATTAAAAAATAACTCAAGAGGATCATTCCAAAATATTTTCAACTCACCTGATTATACTCAATACTGAACAGTGCCTCTTCGCGCGGGGTAGATATAACTTGTATCTCCTCACGCTTATAATGTTGCACCAATCCCAAACCTCCTAGCCGTACAAAAGCAATCATATCGAACGTTTTCTGAGTAACCTGGAGCTCTAAATCCGCCATTCTGAAGTCGAGTAGAGATTCGAGACCGGAATCTGCGGTAGCTTCCCCACTGGTGATGGCGGTCTTCTTTTGAGCCTCGAGAGACACGTTGAATTCTGTGAAGGAGAGGAAGATTTATTTAGCTTCTTTTAAGAATAAATACTCCACTGTTTGTGGACATCCTAGGATATTAACTTATATCTTGACCATTCCTTAAAAAAAATTGCTCCATCGGTTTTTTTATTTCGTAGCAATGAATAACGGCTACATTAGACTCGTGCGGTATGTGTCGTAGCATGCTCATCCCGTAGTATGTCCCTCGTCAGATCGGTGAGAAGAGACACAATACTTTCCATTTACACAGGAGCTGTGTAATCAAGAGAACAACATAAAGTAACACGTAACCCGTTGAAATATTTGCAATCAAAATACTTCTCTTATCTGGCTTAGAGCCTGTTCCTACTTGTCGTTCGAAAAAAAATCTTGTCATGTGTAGTGGAAACAGTCTCATTCAAATTGCATTGCCTACAAGGACATATTGTGTCGTTCGGAAAAAAAATCGTGTCGTGTGTAGTGGAAACAGTCTCATTTAAATTACATTGCTTACAGGACATTAGCGGGGATAAAAATCGGATCAAATTCACGACGAGTAGGTCGTGAGAGGTCAAAATGCTCGCCTGGTACGCAGGAGGGCATGGGTTTAATCTCAGACAAGGTATGAAATTTCCTCCTCACCTTTCAATAGGAACGTCAATTCCACACCGACATTTCCTTGAACTCCATCATCTTAGTAGCGGCCGTCTCCTGGAGTTAATACATCACATCGGCCTCGCTTTGATCTGGGGTGAATATACTCGTCACCTGTATGGGGAGAGGTTAGTTTAGAATAGAATAGAACACACCCTTCACATGCCACCGGGATATAATAGAATAGAATATACCTTATTTACACTACCAGCATAGGACTGAAAAGTCCCTTACTCCAGCAGTCTAAACAAGGTCTCATGTATTTAATGCTGATAGGAAATCGTGTGATATTCTCTCCATATTTTCCAGGTACACTGTCAGCTCCCGTGGTGTAGTGGTTACTGCGCTCACCTTACACACGGGAGACCCGGGTTCGATTCCCGGCGGGGTAGGTAAATACTGAATGTAAGGATTATTGAGATATTTGGAAAAATACCATAAAGAAACTGCATTTATTCATTTATTATTTTCAAGGTATGTACAATGACGGTATGCTGTACTTGTTTTAAATAATATCATTTATTCCCACAGTTAATTTTGTCTCGAAAATCGTTCAACCTCACATATGTACCTGCCTCGGTAGCGTAGTGGTCAAGACGCTCGCCTGGTAAACAGGAGGGCGTGGGTTCGATCCCAGCCGAGGCATGGAATTATATCCTCATTTATTTGAGATTTTGACCACATAATAATGGAGCTCTAAGGGTTAGGTGGTAGAAAACGCCTCCGGCGTTAACCTCGCCTAGTGGCTACCTTCCACTCAAGAGTCTATTATTATTATGTTGGTCTTACTAAATATCTCTTATACTCACATGTATAAGTGTTCGCGCATCATAAACCACTTGGAGAGGTTTAGCGTTCACGTAAATTCTCTGATCACAAGTCCTACACGATGGATTAATCTCAAACAGCACATCCAATAGGGTGCCTTCTCCGTCGTCCTTGCTTCTCTTACTGGTGATCAGCTGGGGTACCTTGTCCCCCTGAGCTAGACCAAACACGGAGAGTACTTCCACTGAGGTGGCAACCCTGTAAAGAGAAAATTTTAAAAAGTTAGGCTAAAAAAAAAAAAAAA